>NW_022196913.1:32084941-32131371 GCF_008632895.1 Mastomys coucha
AGGCTCACAGCCATCCATTGGACTGAGTACAGGGTCCCCATGAAGGAGCTAGAGAAAGGACCCAAGGAACTGAAGAGTTTGCAGCTCCTTAGGAGAAGCAACAATATGAACTAACTAGTACCCTCAGAGCTCCCATGGACTAAAACTTCAACGAAAGAGTACACATGGGAGACTCATGGCTCTAGCAGCATGTGTATAGCAGAGGATGGCCAAGCCTGTCGTCAATGGGAAGAGAGGACCTTGGCCCAGTGAAGGTTCTATGCCCCAGTATAGGGGAATGCCAGGGCCAGTAAGCAGGAGGGGAAGGGATGGTGAGCAGGGAAGAAGGGGGAGGGAACCTGGGATTGCTTTAGTTTTTATTTTTTTATTTTTTTTCTTATTTTATTTTATTTATTTTATTTTTTTTGGAGGGGAACCTGGGAAAGGAGATATTGTAAATAAGAAAGCATCTAATATAGATAGATAAATAAATAAATAAATAAATAAATAAACAAATAAATAAATAAAGCAAGCTTCTGAACAGGTAAGGAAACAGTCCATAGAGAGTAAAGGAAGCTCCCAGAGTGGGAGGTAACTTTTCTCAGTTATATATCTAACTGAGGACAAAATCAAAATATTTGTAAAGAGCTCTAAAAAAGTTCAGTGATTTGAATAGATAGTTCACAAAAGAAGAAAAGATTGCTAAGAATTGTTTTCAAACATGTCCATAATTCTTAGCAATTATAGAAATGCAAAGTAATACAAATTTATGATTTCAAGTCTGCGAGGCAAAAACTATCTATGAGTAATAATCTTTAAAAACCCAACAGCAAATGTTGACAAAATTGTTCAGAAATGAGAATCCCCCATACACTGTTGATTGCATGATTAACTGGTGTGACTGCTCTGAATTTCAGTGTGGAGAATTTTCAAATATTTAAAAATTACTTTCATATAAGACTGTTGTAGAAATTTTGAATCCCAATCTGGAGTTTCTGCTCCACCTTTGAGGATTTAGTCCCTGTATAAAACACACACTCAACCTTTACATTTCCAATGAGCCCTAATCAGCACTAGAGCTGGGCAGAAATCTACCCTTTATATTATTAAAACCTATTTCTTATCATAACGCCTAATTATTACTTACTGTGTTTCATCTCGGCTGCTCTTAACTCCAAATGGCCAGCCCTCAGGGCCATGTTTACTTGACTCCTAACCCATGACAACTTTCTCTTCCTTCTCATATTGTTCTTCCTTATAGTTCTCCTTTGACCCACTAAACCTAGGAACACTAAAACCTACTTATGTTTCTTCTACCCAACTATTGACAGCTGCCATCTTTAGTCACTAATAAGAATAATTTGGGACTCTCTAGTCTCTAAGGTAATCAGGTCTTGAGGAACCAGTATTAGCATTGGAATACAAGCAGCATCAAGCTAACCCACTACATATGATTCAGTTTTACTACTCTGGCATATAGTAGGAATGCCAAAGCAGTTGGCATTATAATCTGCAGATACATGTTTAGTTGTGCTCATTGCTGATCTATTCACAATAGTTAAGAAATGGAAATATCAGAATATCCTTTAATTTGCACGCTTGGTCTCACAAATGGTGCAACAACAAGTTACTCCCTAGATCTGTGATGACTCAGGAAACATCATGGAAGAAGATCTTGGTTTTAAGAGCTGAAGTGTCAGGAAGTCTCCTGAAAGTTGTGTATTCTGGATATAACAAGGAAGCTACCCTCAGAAAATCTCATAAATACTGTTGTTTAAACTAGCCCTGAATAATAATGACAGGAGACATATGAACATAGTCTTACCCATGCCATGAGAGGGAACCCACCCTGGACACTGCCTAGAGGGCCAGAAATCAGAAGCCATATGACTCCTAGTGATATTGTGCTATACTTATATACAGGAGACTGGCAAAATCATCTTCAGAGAAGATCCATCCAGAAACTGATGGAAACATGCATATGTTATTTCTTGTTTATACCTTAAGAAAATTCCATTGAGCACAAAACCACATAAATGCTTTTTACAATAACTTGTTTTGTATGTACTTTTATAGAAGGAATATTTTTAATTAATAGAAAATAGTCCTAGTTATTAATGGATCTTTGAAATCGCCTAAAAAGCTAGTGGGATGGGAAGTCCTCTGGCTTAATCCTTTCTCTAATTCTGAAAAAAAAAAAAACTAAAGGAATGAATATCCAGAAAAGTTAAAGGGAAAAACCATCATAGGAATATTCATTTATACAACCCTGCTAAGTGACCTGGACCATCAGAGGATAAGGTTAAAGTACTAAATATTGTGAATAAAAGGTGAGGTTGACCATCATCCAGAGAAGCCTGACATGCATAGCATGAAGAGAACTTATGAAGTTGGTTGAGATGACTCTAAGTAAACAAAAATTTGGAGGAGCAATTTGAAGGCATTTGAAAGAGAAATCAGGAGCCATATCATACTTCTTTCCTGAGATACTTTAGGTTTTACAGAATTTCTACATTACTACGGTAGTGTACTTCCCTCAAATTGTGTTGTGAGCACCCTAAAGGCTGTCATGTAAGGATTATCTGACTTTCATTAAGGATACCAAGAATTCCAAAACTTTTAAGAGACTAGTGAAAGAGATTGACAGAAAACATCACTCCTAGATTCTAACCCACATTGATATTCCCTGATGTTTTTTTAGAATGTAGTGACATAGATTGCATAAATTACATGCCTAATTTCTGTTTATTGTGAAATACATGAAGTGAACATGTCAATGGTTTGGAATATTTTTTCTTTTAATTAAGAAAAGAAATTTTGACAAGTTGGCTTTTCAGACTTTGACATTTATAAAGTCACCTCTTATTTTAAAAATGAGAACTACCCACATAAACCATGCATTCCAAAGAGAAAACATTTTTAATTACTTTTATTTTCTACGTCCCAGTCATTACCTCTCTCTAGGTCAGTCCTCCCACAGTTCCTCATCCCATGGTAGTTTTATGAAAAACCATCTTAGAAGCTAACAGGAAAGACAAGGCTTAGTGGGGATTGTTGTCAGTTTTAAAGGATTCCATACTTCAGGACCTCTCTGTGAAGATTCAAAAAAAATTGGAATTATAAGAATTCCTCTAATAGTGTGACTTTGAACCGTATTTCTAAATTTTTTGCCAAAAGGAGTCTCTTTGACCTGGATATTTTGTTAATAAAGGTCATTTTATATATTATAACATATATAATTGTGGTATATTTCTTAGAAGCCTGTTTGAGAAGCCGATTATGAGAGGCATTATTGGGCTGGATTCAGATAGTAGAGCAGATGGGAAGGAACTGGAAGGAATAGAGAAAGGGGAAACCATAGTCAGAATATATTAAATAAGAAAAAACAATTTTCAATAAAAGGAACAAACAAAAAGAAATAAGTGGGCAATTGTCTAGGTGCCTGGCAGGGGCGGGAGCTGGAGGAAGGTAGGATTGCTTCCACCATATAGTGACTAAAATGTTCACCTTTAAAGAACTCCTGCTATTATCACTAAAGGACTACTAGAGGACTAAGAGTGAACTCATCAATTTTTCTCCTGTGGTAACAAATATGACATGAAGAACTGGTCACCTCCTGCAGATAGGTAGGACTCCCAGTGGATAGATAAGGACACCAACCCACCCACAAAACCTTCCACACAAATGTGTCCTGCCTACAAGATGTGTAGGAACAAAGAGCAGAAACAGAAAGAATGACTGGCCCATTACTGGCCCAAATTGAGACCCATCTCATGGGCAAGAACCAATCCCAGATACTATTCATGATATTCTATTATGCTTTCAGACAGGGGGCTAGCATAAATGTCCTCTGAGAGGCTCCACTCAGCAGAGAATGAAAAGAGATATACGGACCCACAGCCAAGCTCAGGGAGTCTAACTGCAATAACTGGAGGAAGGATTAATGGACTCGAAGAGGGCAAGGACTCCCTAGGAAAACAAACAGAGTCAGCTAACCTATATCCTTGGGGGCTCCCAGAAATTGGTCCACCAGCCAAAGAGCAAGCATGTCCTGGACCTAGGCCCCTGCACACATGTAACAGGTATATAGCCTGGTCTTCATTCAGAAGCCTTAAAAAGTGGAGTGGAGGATGTCCCTGAATCTGTTCACTGAGTGTGTATCCTGTTCAATAAAAACAAAACAAAACAAACAAATAAACAAAAAACCACTGGCAGCCATAATATATATGCATAGGAACTGTAGGGTTAAAAGAAGAAGAATGTGTGCATATGTGTGCGCATGTATGTATATGTGTGTGAGTGTGTGTGTGTGTGTGTGTGTGTGTGTGTGTGTGTGTGTGTGTGTATGAACTTTGACACAGCATTATGAGGCAAGGAATCCACAAAGATGCCACTGAGTTTGTTTTCTGTTGGCCATCTATTTCTGGCCATTTTACCCACCCTTAAGAATAGTTTGTTTCCCCAGTCAGAATCCCTTGGAAGAAACTAATTTTTTTTTTATTTGCAAGTGGTTATTAATTGGAGATTGCTTCTGTGTTAGGGATGGGGCTTGTCTTTTCTTCTTCTAGCCCTGGGACCACATCAGGTACAGACCCATGAAGGTCCTGTGCATGCTACTTCGGTCTATGTGAGTTCATATGTGCATCAAGCATGTTTATTTACAGAAACTTGTTTTTGATATTCTCCATTCCCTCTGTTTCTTACATTCTTTTGGCCTCCTCTTCCACTGTGTTCACTGAGCCCTATGGGAAGGGATTTGATGGAGACATCTTATTTAGAACTAAGTGTTCTATGGTCTCACATTCTCCACATAATATCTGGCTGTGGGTCTTTATATTCTGTTCCCTTTTTCTTCAGGAGGAAGTTTCTTTGATGATGGCTAAGCAAGACATTGATCTGTGAGTATAGCAAAATGTCATTAGGAGTCATTTTATTGCTACATAACTTTTAGGCCAGTAGTAATTGGTTTTAATTCAGGTCCTGTATTATCTAAAATTGTAGGTTCTTGATCACCCAAGCAGTGTTAAGTATGTGTTCCATCTTAAAAAGTGAGTCTTAAGTCAAATTAGATAGTGGCTAGTTTTTTTTACATGCTTTGTGTCACCATTATCTAGCATATCTTGAGGGAGGCCTCCATTGTATAACAAAGGATTTTTTTTCTGGCCTAGCTGTGTGGTTTTTTCCTTTGAAATCATGTATAATAACTCCTATACAAAAGAAGCTAGCATAGAGTGCTGAAGGCACTAAGGAGCCAACACCTTGGCATCTCTATGTTCAATGAAATGTGTAGATATTGTCTTCAGCAAAGGGGATTTTCTATCTGTTTAGGGAGAGCACCCTATTGACTTGGCAACAGTCTGGGTTGTTTAGTGCTTTTCATCAGACCCTTTTTGGCCAAGAATTTAATTAGATGTAAACAAATCCTAGTGCTGGAACCTTCATTTGGTGACAGGAGATGGCCATCTAGGGTTCTGTATCCAGGATTGTTTGGCAAATTCATTTAGATTGCTATTATATATGTATATATTTTAGGAAATGTCTAATGTAGCAGGTTTCAATACAACACCTCAAATGGTCCATAATTTAATGTCTGTCCAATAGTATTTTCTCCCTCAACCCCTTCATCTCTCTCCCTCACCATTTGATCATCCCATTCCTGCTTCCCCATCCATCCATAACTATCTATCCTACTTTCTATTCCTAGAAATATCTATGTCCCTTAGTCTCTTACTCTATATCTTACATCTGTGGTTGCTTGATTATCACTGACTTAACAGCTAATATCAACATAAAATAAATATATGCCACATTTGTATTTCTGATTCAGGGTTAAGTCCCTTGGGATAATATTTTCTTCTTCAATCCATTTACCTCTTAATTTCATGAGTCCATTTATTTTAACAGCTGAGTCATACTCTGCTGTGTAAATTTTTTCATTCATTCTTCTCTTGAGGTACATCTAGGTTCTTTCCAATTTTTGACTATTATAAATAAAGCAGCAATTTGCATTATCTAGCAACTCTGTGGTAGGATGACACATCTTTTGGGCATATATATAGAAGAGAGATATCTAGATCTTGAGGCATTTTTCATCCAATTTGTCATGCTTCCCACCATGATCCTGATGGAGTCTAACCCTCTGGCACTGTGAGATCTCAAAGTACATGTGTTCTTTTAGCTTCAGCTTTGGCTGTATTAGTCATTATGTTTTGTCAAGGCAACAGAAAAATAACTATAAACATGACAACACAATCTCCGTCTTTGGATTATTGATAAATATTAAGATGAGCCAATTAAAAACAGAAAATTTCTTTGCATTTACATGTGAATATTTAATTACTTATTGAATGCATCCATATGTTCTTACTATTTATAATATTTATTATTTAAGTCTACTATTGAAGAAATACTTAATAGTTGAATAAATTTTTAGGATGATTTTTAAACAAGCAAGGTGACTGATTAGGAAACATAAATGATTGAAGCAACAGGACTGCCTTGTTAAATATTAACAATGTTCAAAATAAAAAATGGGATTCAGAACTAGCCCACACGATAAAGAAAAGAGAAACACATTTAAATCAAATCTTTGCTTAGCTGTTTTTTGAACAGATTTATGTCATAAGAACAAATTCAAATAAAAATTGAAAATTAAAAAAGATATAATTTTCATAAGCAAATACTTGACATCTCTTAAGACTGTCCTGGGTTCTTGTTACACAGGCTGGAAGATACTTTTCCATCTCCCTGTGAATTGTTTGAAATTTGGATTATGATGTTTTCTGTTTCAGTGTATAGTATATCTTAAGGGTTAGAGTTGCAGTTCCTAATATAGAATATGGGAAATGCTATGCTATGCTATGCTATGCTATGCTATGCTATGATATGATATGATATGCTATGATATGATATGATTAGGATGACTTTAGGAGACAAACCTCTTGGCATTGCTCTTAGAGAGACTAATATCTTGCTACTTTTAACAGCAAAGCATCCTCTTAAATATGAGTAGCAGTACTTCATGGGCTGTGCATCTGTGGGAATGACAAGGAAAAGGAAATTGCAACAAGAGGATTGCATCATGTAGCTTCCTGTTCCTGTGAGCAGCATCACCAGCTGTCTCACCTGTCTTGTCCTCATGTCCCTTTGCAATATGGACCATAATAATTTATGTCATCTAAGTTATTTTATCAGATCCATCATAAGAATGAAAAATGGAATTTGCACAAATGTCATCACCTGTTTGATACCAGTTTTAATCATCTTGAGGCACTTTTATAAGGCCACTGAGCCACCCTAGTATAGTAGGCTCTCATTGGTTGTCTTGGATCAAGATAAATGACGACAGCTCCTATTTTCTTACGCAGAATTTTGGGACATCACCTGCCTTCTTACGTCTTATTGGCTTCAGGCTGACCCCGTGGCCATATCATGTTTATCAACAATGTGTATCCGCTGCAAGTTCTCACGCATGAGAGAACAATGTGCAAACCCAAATATTCTCATTTCATTTGATCATGTAAGTTAAACCTAATTTTATGTACTCTGTTTCTCTTTAATACTGGGACACACTATGTATGCCAACAAGATGACTAACCCAAGTTAAACATCTTTTACTTCAAATGTTATACTGTGTGATGTACTTGGTAAACATGAAAACCCACTCTTAGAGTAAGCTAAATCTATTTCACTTTAAAGGTGCCCTTTCTATATCTGTATAATGCTGCAAATTCTTGCTCTAGAATGCCACAATTATCATAAAATGATGCTTGATTAACCAAAGCAAGAGCATTCCGTATGTTAGTATAGACTCAGTACAACCAGCTTTCCACAGATTTAGCACTGGGAGTCTAGGGAGCAGTGCTGTATGTCTATCGGTGCTAGCAACAGTGGCCCTTCTGCCAAGGCAATGACTTGATTGTTACCTATGGCATCTCCCTCACCACAGCAACACATTCACTGTTGATACCCTTCCCCTACTAAGAGAACTCTTTACATGTTTATAGGAGAGAATGAGGTATGAAATCACTTATTATTGATGGGTTGAAGTTAACATAGATCTTTAATTTTAATAATACCCTTTTAATAAAATTGGATTGTCCGTAGTTTGGTATATTTATATTTAGGATTTTAATATCTTATTGCTTTATTTTTCCATCATTATGATTAAATAACCTTAAAGAATAGTTTTAGTTTTTCTCAAGTTCATCTGATATCAGGATGACAACACCTGCTTGATTTCTGGTCCTATTTGCTTGGAATACCTATTGCTATCTTTTCACATTAAGCCTGTGCCTATGTGTCAAGGTGACCTTTCTGCTTCTCAGAGAAGGAGGGACTGTTTGAGGTGGGAACTAGAAGAGGAGGAGGATAGCAATTTGGATGTAAAGTGAATGAATGAATAAATAAATAAATAAATAAATTAAGCAAATAAGGAAATTATACATATTCATACCCATACCCATACACATACACATAAACAGACATATCCATGCATCCAGCCTGTGTCCTTTGATTTGAACGTTGAGTTATTATTGAAGTTGTGTGTTGATTACGGTAATTTTGGGGTACTGGTTGCGTTTTCAGTTTTATTTTATTTTTCATTATTTACAGCTTTGTTTATTTAATTACTACAGTCTTCTAACCATATTTACTTCTTTCTTTTGTCAAACATTTTGCTTTCATTGTTCCTGATAAGACTAGTTTGATAGAAAAGAATTCCTTTGGTTTCTTTGTATCATGGAAAGTTTTTTTTCTTTTCAACTATTGTGGATACTTTTGATGTGCATGGTAGTATATTTTGTCATTTGTAGTCTTTTAGAACTTTGAGTGTTTTTGTTTAGACTCTTCTGTCTTTTGGAGGTTCCACTGAGGAATCAGATCTGATTCTCATGGGATATGTTATCACATATGATTTTTGTTATATTTTTCCTCTTAGAACATTCAATATGATTTATTTGTTCTCCATATTTAGTGTTTTGTTTATGTTATACTGTGGGAAGTTACTTTTCTGGTCTTTTCTAGTTAGTCCTGTATGACAAGCAAGAGCAACAAGTGCTAAGTTTCCAGTTATGAGGAAAGCATATCCAGCAAAATCTACATGTGTAAGAGGGATGGAGGCAACCTGTATGACTAACCATTTTGTCCCACCCCCATCTCCAACATTTTAATCGAAAATTGCTACTGTCTAAAAGAAATACAGGGACAAAGAGTGGAGCAGAGACTGAAGGAAAGGCCATCTAGAGGCTGCCTCACCTAGCAATCCATCCCACTTGTAGTCACCAAACCCAGACACCTGCTGATGCCAAGAAGAGCTTCTGACAGGAGCCTGATACAGCTGTCTCCTGAGAGGCTCTGCCAGATCCTGACCAATACAGATACAGAGGCTCACAATCAACCATCGACAGAGTACAGGGGCCCCAATGGAGGAGTTAGGGGAAAGACTAAAGGAGCTGAAGGGACCTTATCCACCATCAATGGGAGGGAAGGCCCTTGGTCCTGTGAAGTCTTGATGCTCCAGTGTAGAGGAATGCTAGGGCAATGAGGTAGGAGTGGGCAGGTGGGTGGGAGAGCATGCTCATAGAAGCAGGGTAAGGGGGAATGAGTTAGAAGGTTTTCAGAGGGGAAAACAGAAAAGGGGCTAACATTTGAAATGTAAATAAATAAAATTTTAAAAAAAGAGAGTTTTGAAAAAATAGCTTAAATCAAGATTATTTTGTGATATTGGTACCCATTTGTAAAGAAGCCATATTTGTTGATCATTGTTTGGTTATGTGGGAGACACATCCATCTTTTGCCTGTCACTTTATTTGCTGTTCTGTTTAGATTATTTTGCATTCATTTGTTCAGATTCTCATTTTAACTTTATCTATGCATTCCATGTACATCAAACATTTGGAGTCATTTGTAGTAGTTCTTCAATATGTGGTAATTGTAGATCCACTATCAAAACTGCCTGAAACTTGAATGGTGAATCAAGTTCTTTATAACTTTATTGTGTAATGACAATTAGAATAAATTTTGAAGATGTCTAATGAAATTTAATGGCAGGAAAAATGATGAATCTGTGCCTTGTTAACTTCCTCACTAGAAATATAGCTATTTATGGAAGACTTTTTTTTTCTAAATTAATTTTTTTTCTTGAACAGAGATGGGAAAGCTATGGTATTTCATAGGTAAACACAATATCTTCATTGTAGTATTCAGGTAAACAAACTAAATATGTTACTACGTATAATGAAATACTCCTGCATTTCTCTTCAGAATATCACTTCCCTTGCCTGGAATATCACATAGAAAAAGATAGGTACAGGCGGATTTGAGTTTCAGTAACAGGAATATGAATTGAGCTAGTAAAATGCTGAGGTAATTGAAATAGGATAATTAAAGTAGGATTATGAAAATTGTTCATAGAAAAATATTTGCAGAGACTTGGAATGATTTAAAGTAGGCTTCTGAAGCATTTTTTTTAAATTATATGGAAACCAACTACTATAGAAGCTCCCTAAAATATATACATATATATGAAAAGAAATTAAGAGAAGTCAGAGAATGGAGGTGACAATGCCACAATTAGACATCTTATAGCACCAAGTAATATATCCAATGCAAGGATAGGTACATCTTGTTGAGTAATGGGTTAAGGAAATATTTTGACCCCCAACATATCACAGGCTATTACCAAGACTATTATTTGCTCTCCCTAATTTGATTGTAAGGTCTTATTGTTGAAGGCAACACTTAGAGAAGTTTAGCTGGTGCCCACTGAAGAATTTCAACCCAACTGATTAGAATTTATGGTGTTTGAAGGTATTTTGTCATATGAATAGGTGAAAATGTTAATCATGAGTATCACTCAACAATCCTGTGATCTAAAGCAGAGTTCTACTTCCAAGATACACTGGAACAATAGTGTCACAAATATTATAGGAAATATAAACCACCTTTCAAAATTTGGATTTAAATCCCAGTCTATAAGATGCAACAACAATATGAACTAAGTAGTACCCTCAGAGCTCCAAGGGTCTCAACCACCAACCAAGGACTGCACATAGAGGGGTCTGATTGTTCTGGCAGCATGTGTATAGTAGAGGATTGCAAATTCGATCATCAATAGGAGGAGAGGACCTCGGCCCTGTGAAGGTTGTGTGCCCTAGTGTAGGAGAATGCCAGGGCCAATAAGTGGGAGAGGGTGGGGTGGCAGGCATGGGGAGGGGGGAGGCAACAGGGGTTTGTTTTTGTTGTTTCTGTTTGTTTCTTTGTTTTATGGAGGAGAAACTGTGAAAGGAGAAATTTACATGTAAATAAAGAAAATATCTAATTAAAAAAATTATAAAAAAGAAAAAAAAGATGCAACCTTGCATTGCCATAGTGACCAAGAATCTAAGATTAGCTACATCATGGGTCTAAAGGAAATGTACTACTGTTATTCTAATAAAGGAATATAGCAACTAAATGACTTCTAATGACATTTTACTATACTTATAGATACATGTCTCATTCAACCCTCATAAGAAAAGCTTCTTCTTGCCGAAGATGTGAACGAACACAGAAATTCACAGCTGAACAATGTGCACAGTGTGGGAAACTTTGGAGCATTCGATCCTGAATGAGATGTCTACATCGACTTCTGCCCCCTCAAGGCTCAGGGATCTATGCAAAAGAGAAAGAGGAAATACTGTAAGAGACAGGTGATGTATGTCTCCAAGGAAACAATCACAACAGTGCTGATGGAAATATGCACTGTCAGAGTCTGGATGGCAGCACACATACCACTCATATTGATGCAAGCCAGAAAGAGACCCAGCGCTGAGATGGGGCACAGGACTTGGGGTCTCACCCCCTACCGATAAGTTATTTGCAATTGATTTTTCCTAGAAAAAAGAAAAATATTTTTCTCCAATGGATTTACTATGTCATCCATAATGAAAGGCAAATTCCATACAAACTAATGGCTGATCAACACAAAATAAAATACATGGATTTTGTTGTTGTTGTTGTTGCTGCTGCTGCTACTGTTTGTTTGTGTGCTTCTGTTTCATATTGTTTTGCTTGTTCAATTTTTTTGTCCTATAGGTGTTTTGTTTGCTTCTTTCTTGGACTGATTATTTTTCATTCTCTTTTTTGGTTTTTGGTTTCTTTGGTCTTTGTTTTTGTTTTTTGTTTGTTTTTTGTTAATTTACTGAGGGAAGAAAGCAAGAAAGTAAAAAATGGAAGGAAGGAAGGAAACAAGGAAAGGAGAGAAAGAAAAAAGGGAGAGAGGGAGAAAAGAATAAACAAGAAAATGGGGGAGAATCTGCAAATAATTAGGGGAGGAGAAACTATCAAAATTAGTATATGAAAGCAAAACTTTCAAACTTTGTAGAAAAAAAATCACATTAGATCAAATGTGACATTAACATGTTTCTGAGTGACTCTAATGTAAATAGAACAATTCCTTCAAGAGAAGAGGTACAAATATTGGTAGCATGAGAAAAAAAAAGATATCACTAGGGATATGAGAGACTTACAGCAGTTCCTTAGAAGAATGTTCAGCATTGTCTTCATAAATGAGCACACTTCATAAATGAGAGCATATACAGAGCACTTGCAACTGGATTCTCACTGTAAGTCATGGAAATGTTGAACCCCTACTAGTATGTTGAATGCTTCTATTGTTGTAAAAGCTACTCGTAGTACAGCACAGATTCATGACAATCTAGAAGTTCATCAGAGACAGTAGGTACTTGTGTATATAGACTGAGGTAAAGATATTAATGGTAAGTAGATTTAGCTTAAGCTATGACTAGTTAATTGTGTCTACCTTATATTATATGGTTAAAAATTTTATAAAGAAAGATAATAAGATTAGGTAAGTGTCTTGCTGGGTCATACGATATATACTCAAATTATAGACTATCACTCAAGGATGTGAAATTAAAGTGGAACTTACATGGTAAATGGGGAATGATAGCCTTTTATTGCAAGAATTGTTCATCAAGCCTTGGGCCTTTTAAGCAAACATGCGGAAATGGTCAACAGGATATGACTATGGGGTCAGCCTGGGGTTAGTTAGACACAAGGAGGGAGGTGGTATAACAAAAGTTCTGCAGCTGAGAATGGACCCTCTCCTGACTAGTGTAAGCACTAGAAGCTCTCTAGACCAAGAAAGTTCTGTGGTCCCAAGGAAGTGCCTCAAGATGACAATATTAATAATGACATTGATAAAAATTCCATTTCTACTGCTATCATAAACCACCAGGAAAAAGTTAATTTTGTGAATAAGAGTTTATTGTGGCTTCATTATACCATGGTAGATAAAGTAGCTGTTCACAGTGTTGCCACAATTACAAAGCAGACTAACGTGAATGTTGATGTCATTCTCCTTCCAATAGATAAGCAGCCCATGAAATGGTCTTACCCACAGTTTGTTAGTTATTCACTGCTAAGATAACTTGGTTTTTGCAGGGTAGATTGGTGGAATGACTATGAAAATCAATATGTAGTTTTCTCAAAGTAGTTAGGAACAAAGATACCATGCAACTCAGCTATATTACCCATAGGCTTGCACCCAATGAACTGTGCATCTTACCACAGAAAATCCTACTCATTCACTTTTATTGCAGCTCTATTCACCATAGCCATGACATGGAAAGAACTTGACTGTCCATCAACAAATGAATGGACAATAGAGATGTGGCACATCTACACAGTGGGATATTATTCTGTTATAAATAAAATCAAAATTCTCCAGTGAGTAAATGGAACTGCAAAAATAAATCTTAGTGAGTGGGATATTCCAGAGCCAGAAAGGTAAATGTTTCATTTTCTCTTTCACATGTGGATCCTAGCTTTGAAGATTTAGATATTGGGATTAAATACTATCTTTTGAAGTCAGTAAACTAATAAGTGACCATAAGCAAATGTAAGAAGGATAGTAGGACACAGGTTATCTAAAAGGAAAAAGGGGAATAGTAGAGCAGTGTTCCTGGCATGAGTAATGGGGTGGAAGGTAGAGGGTAGAGATGGAGAGACACAATTAATACTAAAGTATTTTGAAAAAGCTATATGAAGACTCAAAATTGTAGAGACTTCCTTTAAAAATACATATGTGTCAAGAGTACAAATGTAGTTATCCTATGCAGCGAAATAATTCCTCTCATATATCATACATTTGCTATTAAAAAATGCCTGGTCAGATGTGGTATGGCCCCATTTGAAGTACTGGTAAGTGGGTTAGCACAGACCCTTAAAACAGTACAAGATACTACAATCACCCTCAGTTACTCTCTGCAAAAAACAGGAGTAAGATCTTATTAATCTAAAGATACCATGTATTTACATCATAGAGATATCAAGACTGTACTAACCTAGAAGTTTTGTTCATACTTAATAGCTGCCCCAGTGGTGGAAAGTACTATTCACTCTCCTGGTTATATGAACCATGCTGGTTACAGTGAAAACTTGCCTGGCAATACATCCTCATTTCTGCAGTAGTAGAACCAAGGTTATATTTTTATCAAGTTGCATTTTGATTAGACTTAAGGCCTTTTGCAAAAGACAGAAGTCATGCTTGACAGTATAAGTAGGGACTAGAAAGTGTAGGTAGACATGTCATAAGTGTCTACTATTTCAATTCTGATAACTTCTCCCCAAATACTTATCTTTATACTCACAGAGAATTGATACTTGCAACACTTATCAGAGAAGAGAAATTTTAAAAATTATAGTGTGGAATTCCTGAGAAAGTATTTTTTAAATAATAAAAGTATTTGCAAGCAGGAATTCACAACAACTTTGACTGAACTCAACACTTATACAAGATCAAGTCAGAATGCAGTGGTGACGGCATCACTAGCTGATAAATGTTGTAAGTTAATGGTTACTGTGGAAACTTAGTATGTTACAAAAGATTATATGATGTTGGGAGAAAAAGCAGTGGAGGAGTATGGGAGTAGTTTGAAATGATAAAATATGGGGCGAATTTGATCTAAACACATATAGGCATGCACTAAATTCTCAGGTAATAAATAAAGATGATAATGAAAAGAAATGATGTGTAGGTTGTCTTACTATTTTTTTGGAATTAGTCCATTAAACATTTCAAACTCAGTGGAATCAGGTTAGAATGGAAAAGCTTCTTTCATCTTGATTTTAGGTGTTGTTTTCCTGCTCTAAAATCACCCTTTTTAATATTTTAAATTAAAATTAAATTATGTCATTTCCACTTCTTTCTTCCCTACAGCTTCCCTTGCTCAAAACTATCACATGTGCCTCCACTTTGAAGATGACTCAAAACCATCACATGTGCCTCCACTTTGAAGATGACTCAAAACCATCACATGTGCCTCCACTTTGAAGATGACTCTTTTTCTTTGATTATGTGTATCTTAGTCAGGGTTTCTATTCCTGCACAAACATCATGACCAAGAAGCAAGCTGGGGAGGAAAGGGTTTATTTGGCTTACTTCCACATGGTTGTTATCACAAAGGATGTCAGGACTGGAACTCAGGCAAGTCAGAAAGCAGGAGTTTATGCAGAGGCCATGGAGTGATGTTCCTTACTGGCTTGCCTCCCCTGGCTTGCTCAGCCTGCTCTCTGATAGAACTCAAGACTTCCAGCCCAGGGATGGCACCACCCTCAAGGGGCCCTACCCCTTGATCACTAATTGAGAAAATGCCCCACAGCTGGATCTCATGGAGGCACTTCCCCAACTGAAACTCCCTTCTCTGTGATAACTCCAGCCTTTGTCAAGATGACACACAAAACCAGCCAGTACACTGTGTGTCTGTGTATGCACACCCACACATACACACACAACCTGCTGAGATTATTTTTGTACATTGTATATATCCTGCATCTATGACTCTGAGAACATCACAGAAGAGCAAATGGAAATACTCCAAAAGCTAGAATATCAGAAAGTCTGCTGTGATACAGTCTCTTAGGGATTGATGCATAAACAAACACAGGGTAATAGTGTCAATTGCCATATTGGTCTGAAATGGGACTAGGTAGAATTCGCAGCATCACATCAGTAGACAGAGAGCTAGAAGTAACGACAAGTGCAGAGAGAATGAGAATCAGACTCTCCCTAGGATGACACCCTTTGTTAGCTGTCTAATGCACAAAGATATTCTTATAATCATTTATAATTTTAGATTAGCATCACCAATAAGGTGTACCTTAATACAAACATAAACTGTCCTGCATATATTTCCTGAATCCTTTCATGGTTTCACTGTGATTTTTCTATTGATGCATAGTGGCTTCTTGCAAGTCCCCATCTTCTATACTCCTTGTTTAAATATGTGATTTTGGGGCTCTGTACCTGTAAGTATATAGCTGATAGCACAACATAATGGAAGATTGCAGAGAGTAGGCCAGGTCACTGAATACTCAAAAATATCCTACACACAAGTATGAGTTTATATTGGTGTTCATAACTTAAGAAGATTAAAAATAAACAAAAACAAAATGAGCTACATTCAAAAGAAAACAGATCCCATTGCTACATCAGTTATTTCCTTCAAGGACCCGAAAGAATGGGATGCATTACCATATTTAGTTTTCTGTAGTAACTATCATTCTTGCAATCCATTTGACTTCCTTCTCTGGGTGGAGTACACATAGACAATGGAATGAATCATTTCAGAGGAACTCTACTTAGGCTTAATGGGAGAACAGGACCATTCTCACCTGTCACAGCAGATGCTCTTTTTTCATATAATATATTTGAATTATTTTTCCCTTTTGCATTGTC
The DNA here is from genome assembly GCF_008632895.1 of Mastomys coucha. Classification (NCBI taxonomy): domain Eukaryota; kingdom Metazoa; phylum Chordata; class Mammalia; order Rodentia; family Muridae; genus Mastomys; species Mastomys coucha. The sequence goes on from NW_022196913.1 coordinate 32,101,662, forward strand.
CTTCTAATTCCTCCCAACATCCACTCCCATCTAGATGCACACCCTTTCTTTCTCTCCTTAGAAAACAAACAGGCATTTGAGGAAAAGAAATAAAATAAAGTAAATTGGAGTAAGATAAAGCAAGCAAACAAGAACAAAACCAAAGAAGAAGCACATTGAACATGGGTAAACATGGAGACATATTCACATTCACAGGAATTCCATAAAAACACAAAACTGGACATCCAATTACATGTACAAAGAACCTGTATGATTGAAAAGATTCTCTGACACCATTATGGGACAAAGAACCTTCAAAGATGCCATTGAGCTTGTTTTGTGTTGGCCTTCCACTATGTGGAATAGAACATTTACTAAAAAGTGATTTGTTAACCCAGTGAGACTCAATCAGAGAAAACTAAATTTTCATTTACTAGTGGTTAACAATTGGAGATAGCTTCTGATTTATAGATCAACCAGGTGTCTACTTCTCCTTTCTGCTCTATTCAAACCTGTTCATGCCCTGTGCATGTTGCCATAGTCTCTAGGGTATATATGAATAGAATTCTAATTGTTTAAATATTGCTTCCAAGTTCCATCATCCTCAAATATTGGTTATGTGTTAAGTGTATATTTAGCAATGTACATATATATGTATGTGTATATATGTATGTATATATATATGTGTGTGTATGTATATATATATGTATATATATTATTATATATAACATATATAATATATATAACACTATATATATATATATATATATTATTGTATTAGTTTTCCATCCAACCCCTGAAATGGCTACGTGATATTTTCTAAAACTCTGTTTTGAGATCAATACAGTCCTCTCCATATTTTCCTTTAACTGATCACTTTTTTTCTCTTCCATTTTTAATCATCCATCTTGACTGCTTTAGCACTTAAAAAGCTCAATTTATGTGACAGTCCTGGTCACTAAGATCCAGTGAAATGTTTCTTGCTATAAATATCATCCTGTGCTAAATCATGGGCTAGCAAGGAGGCAGTCCATAGAGAAACTCTAAAGTGCTACCTGTTTACATCAATATGTTACCAGAACATTAGCTCCTACAAAACATGTTTAAAAGCCATTCACTCTCAGCTTTCCAATGAACTGATGGAAGAACAACAGCATCTTCCATACTGTTGAAGATTTTATAATTCACAATATATGTAGTATGCTATACATACCAAAGACAACCCAAGAATGTACAAGCTAGTGAAATATACTAATAAGTATCTCTAACATTTCCATCCACATAGGATGTATCCCAAAGGATAGCCTTAGTTACATTTTGAAATAGTAACTGGAGATATATTTAAATTAGATACAATGTTCTCTCTACTTCAACATTTTTACAGGCTAAAATAAATCAACCTAAATTCTTTTATCAGTTTGTTTCCCAAATATTTTGAACAATGGGGAAAATAAGCCAACTAGCTTTATGAATCTGGGTGTTAAGAAGATGTCTTGGCTTAATGAAGCCAGAAACATAATTTTGAATGACTGTCTCCAGTGGATGGAATTCTAGTTCTTTAAATATTGCTTTCAAGTTCCATTATCCTCAAAGGTTGGTTATGTGTTAAGTGTATATTTAACAATTTAAAATGAATGATGACTTTTTGAGTTTAGGATATAAAGTCTTAGTATTTTATTTCTTGTTAATAGTATTCTAGTTATTTAGTCTCATGAGTTACAGCATCCTCAACAAAGCTTTATTTTTAAAATGGCTAGTGATTCCCACTTGTTGAGGCTAATCTGTGCAGTAGTTGAGTTGAGTTCAGACATGTGATAAGAATATTCAAATTTCGCCTAACAGAAAACTCACTTCCAGTGTTGTTTTTTTTATAGTTGATTTCTATATTCATTCACTTCAATTTTATTTTATTTCTAACTCATGTTAAAATTTAATGAGCATTTAGAGTCAAGTTATGAGAGGAGATAAATTGTAAAGGTTAAATAGAGGATTAGTTCCTATTTCAAATTTGTTCTGTGATAAACATTCGAATACATTTTGAAACCATACACAAGTTTTAAGAGTGTGAAGAAAGAAGAATCTACACTATTTGTTAAGACTCAACTAAAATTATAGCAGAATTCCATTCCTAGAAAATTTGCCCTTTATAAGTACACAACTGTATGTTTACTTGTAGGCATCAGTTCTCAACTGCCCTATTGTGTGTAAAGAGGCAACCTTTGTGAGTACAAGCACGGTCACAGTATGAGTACTGCTGGAGGGACTCCTCTGGGTCTCTTCAGATTATTTCTTCTACTGGCTGAGCTACAAACCAGGGTCACTTAGGATGACCAGAATAACAGTGGCTTAACTGAAAACTGAACTTATGACAGGCTATTGAGAAAGGATGAATAAGGAAAAGTCAAACAAGGTGGTTCCAGAAGAAACCACCAAGATTATTTGGCATGACTTCAATGCAATTTTTAATGGAGCAATAGATGTCGCACTCATGTTTTTCTGAAGACTGAAATGTCAAGATTACAGTTTTCTTCCCTGAAAGAGAGGAGGAGGTACAAGCATTAGAAGTGAACCTGGTGCTTTTGTAAAGGAAATGCCATTAGTATGAATTAATACAGGCATTTCATTTGTAGAATGGATAGTTTTGCTGGCATATATGGGCTCTGCTATCTGACTAGACTCCCACACTGTAAATTACAGATATATTGAGCCTTCCACCAACATACTAACTGTGCTGTTTTGGTGAATTTTCATCTAATTTAGCATAGATTCAGGACATATGTAGAATCATATATAGAGAGTAAACAGCAGAATACAGGTATTGTCATAACAACATTAAAGTGACATGGATTTTGCTTAAGCTGGGAATGACTAATTATGGCTACAAATATTATAAAGTATAAAATGGTTTAGATAGAAGTCCTGTTATGATACACAGTCTATGCCAATGTTAAGGAGAATTATCTGAGATGAAATCAAGTTGAACTTAGGTTATTATGGGAAATGGGAGCCTTAGGTATCAACAGTGTTCTCCCAGTTCTGGGACCTTTCAGTGGACCTGCATGGCTGATAAGTAAGATGTAGCCACAGGGTCAGCCTGGAGCCAGTTACACATAAGAAGGCAGGTGATGTCACAAACTCCTCTGTAAGAGAGCAGACCCTCTCCCCAATCTTCCTAGTCCAGGACTACCAACAGGAGCCTACTATACAAAGATGGCTCCCAGTGGCCTTACCGAAGTGGCTCAAGATGAAGACTAATGTTAGACTGGGCGATGAAATTTGTATAAATTTCATTTTTCCTAGTATGATGGATCCTATAAAATACTTTATGTCTTTGATGACGTAGAGTTTATTGTTCTTCATATTTTAAGAGGACTCTTTTGAATATGACAGGACAGTGAGGCAGCTGGCCTGGATCCTGAAGCTTCAGGATATAGTCTTATTACTGAAATTCCCTTGTTCTTGTCATTCCATATGAGGTATAACCCATGAAGTTCTGCTACTAACACTTAAGGTGATTCTTTGCTATAGAGGTAGCCAGATATAGAATCTTTCTGAGAACAATTCCTAGAGGTCTCCTAATTTATTCGTTTTGAGTTTCCACAACTTTAACCCCTGGAGCACGTGATAAATTGAAGCAGAAAAACTTCATAATCTGAATTTCAAACATGATTCCTTCACAAGAAGAAGGAACCATGGCTACCAAGCTGTGTAACTAGAAATTAGAGCAGTTTTGAATCACAACCTCATAGGTTATTCTTAGTCCTGTTTTTAAGATGAATATAAAAAAATCATGATGTCATATTGTCTTTAGCTAATATGTGGGTGTGTCTTGTTTCCTACAACTTTGCTCTTCAGAGGACACAAGTGAAATGTCTAGTGATTTTTTTAATTTATTTATTATAACATTAATGAGAGATTTGCTTGTTTTCTTGCAATGTTTCAGGAAATACTGAATTCAATTCAGCATGCATTTGTCTGCTGCAGAGATAACTGGGCCTTCAATGATTCTGATAGCTATCTGTAAGGTCCCTCTGTATAAAGATAACATCAAGTATTGTACATATTTAGAAATCCATCTGAAAACAAAGATTGCAGTTAACAATTTGAAATCAGTTATCTATCATGGTTAGAAGTATTAACTTAAACCACAAGGTTACTGAAATATCCCACTGTTCATGTACTTAGTTTCCCTGAGCTGTACAATAGTGAGGGCCACTGCACATCTCTGTAATACAAAATACTTTTGGTGAATCAAATGCAAACAGTACAAACTATAAGAGACTATGTAAGGAGATGACACATTTTCTGGTTGCTTAATATGGAACTCTACTGCAACAGAAGGAAAAGATCTCATAGAGATTGATGGGTTTTAAAGTGTCATTTGGTACTACGATGGCCACTGCTATGAAGTATCAGTAAGGGACCTACGAAGTTAAAGAAGATCATTATCAACCCAAGCCACATGTATAAACTTATCTTACATTGATAAAACTATTGTGGGGAGAAACAAGTATGTTTGGGTTTGATTTAAACTCAGGTCTATAGGCAGAGACTACAGTTGTTACTTATAAGAACCAGAAGAATCAGAGAAACCTTAAATGTAGTAAATTCACATCATTCTTCTTGGATCAGAAATGGCTCTGGTAATTTACAACATAAGATGGAACATATTCGTGGCATAAAAATGAGATAAATAATGCCTATATACCAAGGTTAATCATCATTGTAATCAGGATATTAGCTAATGATGGGTGAGAGTAATGGTATCCTCAACTTGGATTCCAGACATTGCTTCTTCCTGCCCCCTAGCAGTGTGTGGCCTTGGGGATGATGTGCTGCACTATATAGGAGGTGGAAAGTTAACTGGACAGGACTTTGGTGAAACAGCTTTCCTGAATCAGCAGCCAAGCTGCAGAAGGACTCCGCAGAGATGCAGCTGTCTTTGACTCAACCAAGTTCCTGTAAGTTGCTGTTCTCTGAACTTCCTCCAGTTGACCTTAATCATTTCATTACTTTATAAAGTAGGATTGCAAAGTTTACTTTTTTGGCGTTATTATCTCTGTATATAAAGTGAATGGATATTTGTTAATGCATGATGCAAAGAAGGAAAGCAGATAAAGTTGAGAAGTACTTTCAAATCATCTCTTTAGACAGTCACCAGTAACTCTTAGACCAGTGGTTCTCAAAGGGGAGTCTTCTACAGAGGAGATTGTATAGCAATGTCTAGAGAATTTTTTTTGTTGTCTTAATTGAACTAAGTTAGAAAATAGGAATATTATTGGTGTTTATTGATAGAATGTCGCATGTCTACACAACTTTGAATGACAAATAAAGTTCCAGAATTTGAAATGATCACTTTTACAAAGGCGAAACTGCAGATGTTGAAGCTTTTAACTGTAATGAAACCATAAGATAGATTTTGTAACAACTACAGAAGAAAATAGCAGTATACTCTGATTCCTACTTCTCTACTATGTGCTGCTTGAGTAGAATGATGTAATCATTATTATTCCAAGGATAAGTCAATGAGAATAACAGATGCACATTCATACAGCCCAAAATTTTCATTCAAGGAAAATACACTTTCAGCATGCATAAAAACCTATGCAAGTTCATACAAGACCAAATGCCAGAATAAAGAGAGGGTGAACATTAGACACACAGTCTTCTACCCCTGAAGCTATTGGCAATTCTAAGCTTCTAGGAGGAGGAGGAGGATAATTTTCTTATGTGTAACTCCTTGAAACTTGACCAGGATGTAGCAGAAGACTACACCTCCAAGAATATTTACAGTTACAAACTCATCTTAAATGTTTGTTTGAGTTTTTTGATTTTTGTTTGTTTGTTTGTTTGTTTTTATGACACAAAGATGTGTGGCTGTTCAGAAAGAGGATGTGGAGTTGGAAAAAGCTGGGGAATGTAGAGTGAATATCAAAACATATATGAAATCTTAAACAACAGAAAAATGATGAGTACAGTTGCTTAAATTTGCTCTTATTTACAAGAAAGATGAATTGACAAGCATAAATTGGATTCTATAAATGATAAAACAAAATCACTAGCTCTGATTAAGTTTCTAAAATCCTATAGCTGATAAACAGAGACTGTGTGTTTGTGTGTGTGTGTGTGGGGGGGTGTGTCCATATTTTTCCTGTGAGTAAAATTTACCAATTCCCTAATTTTCAGTTGCACATTTTCAATTCTATTTATCAAAGATTATGCTCATCAGATTTTTTCTGATTAGTGTCACTAAATTAATAGAATTTTCTTTGTAATAAACACATGTTAATTCATTATACTCAAACTGTTAAATATTGATGCATCCATTATTCAAAGGTAAATTGATGATGACACCAATCTTGGTCATTATCAAGAATGTTTAAACTGCATTTCACAAAGTCAGGAGCTATTGACAAAGGAGAAAATATGACACAGTGGTGTAGAAATATCGATTTTAGACTATGGAATAATTTATTGACACAATTCTCTACATTAGTAAACAGTTGTGTATTTATTCCCACATAGTTTGAAGACAAAGCTAATCCACAGAGCTGTCCTTGTCATATTGGTGATATTTAGGGCCTGAATGAGGGGTAGCCATTGATACTATTGAACAAAACATGTTCAGTTCTTGGCATGCCATAGCTGCTCACACATATATGTAACTCTAATTCTAAGAGAATTGATGCATTCATCTAACCTGTATGAACAACAGATGTATATATGGTAAACCTATGTAAGTGTAGCAAAACACTGATATGCATAAGATTAAATAAATATTTGTAAAAAGAATTCTACAAACCCTACTACTGAAAATCAGCAGCAAGTCACACAACATTAAATGGTCTGAACAGAATGACGTCAGCACCCTGCCTTGACTCAAATTAAGCTACACGTGTTTGTAGAATACAGGGTACTCTTGGTTGTGATTTTAAAAAGTGTAAAAAGAACATTCATAACTCAAAATGAGAATATGAGAAAATACGATTACTTAACTTCGGTTTCTCATTGTAAGTTATCCATTACTCTCACAATGATAAAAAACAAAACAAAACAAAAAACAAACAACAAACAAAGCAACAACAACAACAAAAAACAGTTTCTTCATAGGAGGCCACCGTAACCACAAGAAGGCTTCTGTTGATAAGATGGCTTTTATCACCCTCACAAGAATATATCTCAGAGTGGGTTCTCTACTTTTTTAACAGGGATTCTGCTCCTACTACTGGTGATGAACCTGTTCTTGTGGAAAAATGTGGCATCAGTGCCCATGTGTGCAATGAGGAATGCCCGATGCTTTACGTTCTTCGAAGATACGTTTGAATTAGCCGGCAGTTTGTCTCATAATATCAGTGGAGAAGTTTCAGAACTGTTCACTGAATTTGTAAGTAGCCCACTGACTTCTGGCTTCTTAGCAAAACAATCCTCTATTACCATGGTTGATATACTGTATAGCCTAAAGCAGAAAGCACCATAATCTAAAATTCAAATAAACATTCTTTCTCAAGGAAAAGAACACAGCAGCTACTGAACTATAGAGCCAAAGGAGAACACTTGCATGAAATGTAGAATATTAGCTGAAACACAATTATTTTAATGTGTATGTATTGTTTAGCATTTACTTTAATTTACTTTTATGACATAAAGACATATAAAACATAACAAAAGAAATGTTGATTCACTTTTCCTTTATCTAATTAGCTAATTTTCACTTCTGTCAACCTATCTATCATTTTACCTTTTAATGAAAATAGTTTTTCTCACAATATATATATATCTTACCCCCAAAGCACACATATATAAATGTGTGGGTAGATAGATAGATAGATAGATAGATAGATAGATAGATAGATAGGTAGATAGGTAGATAGGTAGATAGGTAGATATTGATAGAAACAGTTTACCCCCATTTATTCCTTTCATATCTTTTCCATGTCTCACCACCACCACCTTTTGGGGAAAATCCTCCCCTTTTGTGTCTCTAATTAGAAAAAAAAACAGGCTTCCAAGTAAACCAAAATAAGATAAAACAAAAATGAGTACATCAGTATTGGACAAAATAAACAAATAGAAAACAGCTCAAGAGAGGACACAAGAAAGAGTTCAACTCATACATTGACTCCAAAATCCAATAAAAAAAATGAAACAAGAGGTAGAAAGGACCTGGTGCAGAACCATCTGTGCCCTGTGCATGTTGTGCATGCATCAATTTCTGTGAGTTCATACGGGTGTAAATCATGTTGAGTGAGAGGGCCTTGTTTTCTTAGTGTCTTCCTTCCCCTTTAGTTATTATATTCTTTCTATCACCTGTTCTTCAGGATCCATGACTTCCAAGTACAGAAACTTGGGTGTGTGTTTCAAGGTCTCTGACTCTGCAGGCTGTCTGTCTGTGGGCTCCTGTTTTTGTTCTTCTACGGAAGGAAGCTTCTCTAATGATGGCTGAGCAAGACACTGATCTATGAGTATAGCAGAATGTCATTAGTTGTCCTTTTATTTCTATAGCTTTCTTTGATTAGTTTGGTTTTTTCTAGAAGAATAACATCTGATTTTACCTAGGTCTCAGGGCCTTCCAGTCTCAGAATTTTGGTCACCTAAGAAGTGTTAGGTATGGGTTCGATATTTTCTGGAGTTTTCTTTAATCAGGTATTGATTATTTAATTCTACAAGCTTTGTACCACTGTTGTCCTAGCATATCTTGCAGGAAGGACACCATTTTATATCAAAGGGTTTGTGGCTGAGTTGATGTTTATGTTTTTCTTTTGATAGTGGTGCAGAGTACCTTCCTGTGGCAAAGAGGCAAGCACACAAGGGTGAAGGTTCTACGCAGCCACCAGCTCGACTTTTTTATGTTCAATGAGATATGTAGATGTTGTCTTTAGCAATGGGGCCTTGCCTTCAGTTTGTGGAGAATAAGCCATATTTTTGACAATAGTACATCTTGGGTCGTTTGATGGTTTCTAACCCTGTTGGTTAATAGCTCAGTTAGGTACACCCCTGTACTTATATAGAAAACTTCATTTGGTGACAAGAGGAAGTCAGATGGGGTTCAGTCTCCTCAGTTAGTTGGCAAGTTCATTAATTTCCTTCATATGTATAAATGATTTAGGAAGCTTATACTGTATAGATTTCTATAGTACCCCTCAAATAGCTCCTAATTTTAGCTATTATTTTGATATTCCCTTTCTTACTGTTCTTCCATTCCCCTCTGCACTTTATCCTACCATTCTAGCCTGTTCCCTTCCACTGGACACTGCAAACTTGTAATAAAAGAAAATCCATTGCAGTGACTTGCAAAAATTAAGTAGAGTTAAAGACACTGGGGAAAAATCAGGGAGAACAAGAAAACTTACAATTGTTCTTCAGATTCTCAAATGTTAGGAACTATTTTTAATGAATTCCAGGATATTTGTCTTTTAATAGCAAGGTCTGGCATATGCAGAGAAATTCGTTAGGTCTTCATATTGCAAGCACTTTGAAGACTGTATGTTAGATATTCTACTCCAGTCAATGAAGTCACAATGGATGACTTTTGAACATAGCTGGATGTGAGACGTAGGCTCAGTGTTTCCAAAGTCTATTCTTGCTAGCACTCTTTTGACATGCTATTGTTTCTATCATTTACAAATCCCAATGGGGATCATCATCAAAATCATCCCCAAAATCTTTTAAACTATCAAATAATTAACTAATGTTACTATTAAATAATTCTTTAAATACTAGTTTTAAATAATAGAAACAACAAACAATAAAGATATAGAAGTACATATAATTGAATGCTGATTAATACGCAAATTCTAAACATGTTGTTTCCATTTTAGTTGGCTCATGGCTTATGTTCTCTAGTACAATCTGTACAGGGCTTAAGACTTATTTAGTCATAACCAACACAATAGTACTATGCATTCCTAGTGACCTGAGTAAGGTATTCTTGTGTAGGTGTAAAAATAATTGCAAGAAATGTTGTATAGTGTGGCTTTTGTTAGAAATGGCACCCAGAAGAATTAGTGATTAAGAGAATTGCTGATTTTAGCATTTGCTTGACAAATCACAAAATCTAGAAAGACTGCAAATAGTAAAGAAAAGACTGGGAAATTTGAAATTTAAATGGGTATAAACTCTTACTACAGATAAAGGTTAAAATGTCATTAAAAGTCTTTCCTAGGAATGAACGCCTTAATTTTCTATACAATACTAAATGATCATCCCTGAAATAATATACACACAAGTACTAAGCAGACTCAAAGGGCATTGATGTGGGTGTGCCCTCATGTATGTGGGATGCATGTGTGTGTGTGTGTGTGTGTTTGTGTAGGGGGTATTACAATAATAATAAAAGAAATAATAATGCCAAGAGATCAGGTAGTGATGGCACACACCTTTTATCCCAGCACTTGGGAGGCAGAGGCAGGTAGATCTCTAAGTTTAAAACCAGCTTGGTGTACAGAGGTCTTACAGGACAGTCAAGGATATACAAAGAAACCCTACCTAGGAAAAAAATTTTTAATAAATGCCAAAAATTTAGATGGAGTAAGAGTGGGATGATAGAAGTTTGATGATAGGAGAGAGGGGAGGTGGGAGGGATTGAATAGAAGAAAAAGAATGATAAAATATGTAAACTAATTTTTATTAATATAATATACATGGTCATTTATGTAATATATTAATTTCAGTTTTTACTACTCACTTTAAATTCATTACTTTCTGTTCATTTAACCCTTTCACAATTTTTGCTCTCAACTGAGTATTTCATCAATTCTAGGAAAACCATTATGCTAAAGTGCCTCGGCTCAAAGACAAAGGCCTCATGAGATGCCACACTTCTTCCCTCTCTATTGCTGAAAACAAAGAACAAGCCAAGCACACACACGTGAGTTTGCAACAATGTAGTTTTCAGCAAAATTTTAAAATGGTACACTGAATTTTCCATATTGTAAGTTATTAAAGGTATTGTATAGCTATAATAATCATTTATATGGGATAATAGAGACTATATAATAAAAGAAAAATGATAATCATTTATATGGGGAAATAGAGACAAAATATATAATAAATGGAAAACTATAATGCACAGTTGATGACTCATAAGTTAAAAGTGCCAAGGAACATTTTCCATGTATCTATAAATTGTCCACAGTGAAAGAACCCTTTTCCACTACCCACCAATTGCATGGTTCATACTATTCTGTAGAGAATTTTTAAATGGCATTTGAAATTCAAAGCTAAAACCTATTGATGCAGGCTTAGACAATAACTATGCAGTTGTATTTATCATATGTTAGTAATGACCCTGTGTTGACAGAACTGATTGTATTAGCAACAAGTTCACTGTTTCTTCTTGACTTTTAAGTATTAACTATTATGGTTTTCTTTCTGTTTCTGATCCTAAATATTGAGTCCTAACTGTCCTTACCTGTGCCAGGAATAAAAGTGAACTAAAAAAAGGAATAAAATATAAACTGTATGATAGTCAGCAATGTGTAATCATCCTGCTATGCAATTATAAGTCTACATATCACAGTTGTGCTAATTAATATTTTTATCATCTCACACTTATGACTTCCTACATAAACCATCATAATATTTGTTGACTAAAATTTATCAAATATCCTTATACATTTGTGCAATTAGCATGTGTCCCCAAGTTATGCTCAATGGCAAAACATTTTGTGTCTCTTTAATTCTTATTCAAATCATAGTGTAACAATGAAGGAAAGTGATAAAAATCAATATTATATTTCATAAGAGTCATCACTTCTCTAGAAACTTCATAAAGCACTCTATTGAACACTTTAATTTAATTTACTCTAGAATTCTACTTCACAGTAAAATGACTATGTTTTATACTTCTACAATTGAACTTATACAACTCATACAACTACAAAAGATTGTAAATACATATTTGAATAGAAATGGGGAAATTTATTTCAGCCTTTTGAAGAAAAACTGTCTTATCTAATCTATTATGTTATTCAAATGTGGTTACTTAGTATGAAGCTCTACTGAAATCAGGCCACATGATTTTGAATGCCTGGGAAAGTCCACTGGAGAATCTAGTGCGTGAGCTATCTGCCACAGAAAACGTTCCTGATACTATCATCTCCAAAGCCACAAACATAAAGACAAAGATCAATGCAGTCCAGAAGGGGGTTAATTCCCTCATGAGCTCCATGGTGAGTAGTCCCATATATATCTTGTCACTTTTTGTCTTATAAGAGGGATTATCAGAGCATGAATACAGTTTTGAAGCAGTTCACTTTCAAAAACAAAACCATACAAACAAACAAAAAGTCAACAAAAACAGAAACAAACAAAAAAACCTTTGGCATCCATAAAGCTGTAAGCCATACTACTAATTGGATGCTGGCAATTTCAACTGTCTGAGAAGAATTTTATTCAGAACCTTACATCACAGGGCTCTAAGGAAAAACAAATGAGTGCTCCTCATTTAGTTTGGACAGTACTTTTCCCAGTCCAAAAAAAGAGACACCAAGACACCTAAGTACCTGAGCAGGTATTGTTAGCACCATCATCCCATGACTATTTGCATCTTAAACTATCAAGTATATAACTCATGCCATTTTATGTTAAAAATACTCACATTATATGAAGAATTGATTTGACCAAAAATAAGATATATGAAAAAAATCTTTTTTCAATAAAAAGAAATAATGGAGAATATTTCAATGCCAGGACCTATGTTATTTTTTTTAAAAAAATCAAGTCATGGACTTTTGAAGACAAAGGGATAATCATTACATGGTATAATGAACATCTATTCCTTCATTGTCCTGTTCTCAAATCTATCTCTAAAATCAAGTAAGTTACTGATTGTCCATCTATCAATTTCTGTAAGAATGTAACTGATCAGAAAAAAAAAAAAAACGCAAGGAGAAAATCTTTCTCTTTTACCTACCCCCATCACCATCACTGAAATCCATACACTTAGCTGATTTCGGCAATTCTAACTTCTTACAAATTCATTTAGCATTTAGAAGGAATAGGCACCAAAATATTATAATTGATAGTTGAATATATTTTTGATGATCAGCTTCAGAATGGAGATGAAGAAAAGAACAACCCTGCCTGGTCCAGACTGCCACTCTTGCAACCTGGCAATGAAGATGCTCGCATTCGTTCTTTTTATGGCATGATCAGCTGCCTAGACAATGACTTTAAGAAGGTTGATATTTATCTCAACGTCCTGAAGTGCTACATGTTAAAAATAGATAACTGCTGATACTTCTTCCATGTGCTCTGCTTCTGAAATATCATGTAGTATCCTTTACATTTTTATCTTTTTAAATTGTTATTGTTGTCTCATTTAAAAATAAAAAGTGGCTCTCAGAAATATAAAATTCTCATAGGGAATTGGTCAAAATTTCTATTGTGATTTCATATAACACCTATCTATACCATCAACATGTTTCAATCAAATACTTCACAAGTAGTAGAAGTTAGATGTGGAACCAACACATTTTGTAACAAATTTAGTCCTTAGGACATTTTATTACTTGTCAGTTTGTAAGAATCAAGAACTGGTGTTTTTAGGAATCTTCCTGATAGACTTCCTGAGCCTATAAAACTTGAAATATTTGTGATCATTAATGAAAGACAGACACTATTGATCACACAACTTGCAGATTTCTGAAAGCCAATATGATTATGTTTGATATACATCAACCCCAAGTATTTCAAAGTTTTAAAAAGTTTAATATCTCTCAGAAGACAATATTAAACGGTTTTTGATTTCTTTAAAATTTTCTTCATACATAGTCATTTGAATTCTTATCTTCTTTGCACCATCTTTTGACATATATCTCCTGTTCTTTATCTTTTGTAGACCAATACTTCTTTGAACTGTCCTCAATTTCTTATATTCACATTATTTAGTATTAATATTCCCCTCTCATCCTCTATTGGGTGAAAGCACATAGTATATAATGAAATACAAAGAATTTATTGATGTTTCTAGCCCCTCCTTCTTCTGGATTTCCATTTTCTGCCTTTTAGAAAGTTAGATAGATAATTACAAGCCATAAAAATTGTATCTACATTGACTTATGACTTTAATGAGTTATTGCTTGTTAATAACTATTTTCTACATTTCTTGAATACATATAGAGGTTAAGACCAAGGAAATTAATATGAAAATAGTTTTGCAAATATACTCAAGAGATTTTTCTAAAACTAAAAGCAAAGAACACATAAATTTGCAGAGAATTTGATGCAGTTGAAAATAATTATATTAGTTTATTTACACTAGCCCAATAAAACAAACATTACATGTCTTCTCTCACTTAGGAGCCTAAAATTTAACAAAAATACTTAAAATCCTATATATGTTATATAATAAGAAATTTATATTATCTAATAAAATAAGTGATCTAGTATAACAGGGAGAGAAAAACGTATTGTATTATGGGGCTTATTATATCCAAAGAACATGTATATACTTCTATTAAAATAGCTTTACATCATCCAGTAAAATTTACACAAAATGTAAATTTTTAAATCACTATATTGACCAAGTAATAGCGATTAAATACTGGATAACATTTGTGGGCTCAGAAGACACCTTCAGTTTGTCATTTGATAAACTTTAATTCCTTGCTCCTCCTAGTAATATAGGTTCTATTCTCAAATTTAAATATTCACAGCTCAGAACCACAAAGAAGAGATAACATGCAGCATTAGTCTAAGTCTAGGTTGCCTTACTCAATAATAATTTCTAGTTCCTTCAATTTACCTTCATGCTTTTGTTTTCCTTTACAGTTGAGTAAAAGGCCATTGTTCATATGTGCCCCAACTTTGTTACACATTCATCAGTTTCTTATATGAATGAATATAACTAAAGCAAGTATCTTGAGACTACCAAGTCAATTGATAAATTTAAGGGAGTTGTATACGTGTCTCATTTGGTAGATTATCTGTACTGATTTCTGTGATGATTTTAGCAGTTTGCAATCCTATGATTATCTGTGACCTCACCAGCATTTTTCCTTATTCATCTTGCTTATCTAATCCATTCTGACTAAAATAAGATAGTAGTTTTAATTTACAATTGTCTAATTTCTAATGACATGGAATGTTTTGAGATATTTATTGGAAATTTTTGTTTCTTCTTTTGAGAACTCTCTGATCATATTAATAGCCCATTTTTGGACTGGGTTAATTTTCCTTTATGAGTGTTTTATATATTATGGACAGTAATTCTTTCACCAGTGTGAAAAGTATTATTTGCCAATATGTGGGCTTCTTCCTTTGATTACTTATTTATGTGCCTACCAAATCATTCAGCTTTATTATGTCACATTTGTTAACTGTTAGACTTAATTCTTGTGTAAAAAATTATACTTGTAATGTCATTTGCTACACCTGTATCTTGTATGCTGCTGCCTTTCTATTCTAGAAGTTTCAATGGTTTAGATATTACAATAATGTATTTGATCCATTTGTAGGTAACTTTCATGGAAGACATAAGTACAGTTATAACTTAATCCTTCTACATATAAATATTCAGTTAATTCAGTAATATATCTACCTTTGTTGAACATGCTTTTTCCCTCTAGTACATATTTTTCCTATCTTTGTCAAATATCAGGTAGCTGAAGTTATGTTTAGTTAGATGTACATTTTCTGTCCAATTTCATTGATTTACATACCAGTTCTCATGCTAGGATTGACATTGGACAGAGCACGGAGTCCCCAATGGACGAGATAGAGAAAGCACTGAAGGAGCTTAAGGGGTTTCCAACCCCATAGGAAGAACAACACTATCAACCAACCACATCCCCCAGAGCTCCCAAAGACTAAAGCACCAACCAGAGTACATATGGAGGGGCCCATGGCTCCAGCCCCATATGTAGCAGAGGATGTACTTGTTGGGCATAAATGGGAGGAAGCCCTTGGTCCTGTGCAGCCTCATTGCACCAATGTAGGGGAATGCCAGAGAAGGAGGTGGGAATAGGTGGGTGGGTAGGGAACACCCTCATAGAAGTATAAGGATAGGGGGTTTCTGGCAAGGGGGGGACCAGGAAGGGGATAATATTTGAAATATAAATAAAGAAAATATCCAATAAAAAAAAAGAAAGGAAAAAGTGTGAGACATTTCTGATTTTGTTACTATTTCAGTTTCCTTCAATATTATGGTTTGTTTAAGTAGCTTATAAGTTTTTTCTTAAAATTTGATAATTCTGATGTGTCTTGAAATCTTTGCAATTATTTAAGGTTTTCCAACTGATCAATAATAGGTTTTAAAAGATTGTCTTATAGTATTAACAAGTTTATTTCATGTTTTTATTTTTATTTCTAATTTTTATTAAAATAAAATTTATTTTAAAATATACAACTCAGTATTGGCATGTTTTAGGCCATCAAAATAATTTATAAAAATTAAATGCCCCTTCTCTCCAGAGACTTGAAGTTCTTGTCATACAGGTCTGTGGAGCAGAGACTGAAGGAAGGACAATCCAGAGACTGTTCCACCTGGGGATCCTTCCCATATACAATCACCAAACCCAGACACTATTGTGGATCCCAGCAAGTACTGGCTGACAGGAGCCTGATTTACTTGCCTCCTGAGAGGCTCTGACAGTGACTGACTAATACAGAAGTAGAGGCTCACAGCCATTCATTGGACTAAGCACAGGGTCCCCAATAAAGGAGCTAGAGAAAGGACCCAAGGAGCTGAAGGGGTTTGTAACCCATAGGAGAAACAACAATATGAGCTAACCAGTACCCCCAGAGCTCCCAGGGACTAAATCACCAACCAAAGATTACATATGGTGAGACTCATGACTCCAGCAGCATGTGTAGCAGTCATCAATGGGAGGAGATGCCCTTGTTCTTGTGAAGGCTCTGTGCCCCAGTGTAGGGGAATTCCAGGGTCAGGAAGCAGGAGGGGGTAGGTTGGTGAGCAGGGTGAGGGAGAGGGAATAGGGTCCTCCCCCCCCAGGGAAAACCAGGAAAGGGGATATCATTTGAAATGTAAATAAAGAAAATATCTAATGAAAAATATACGTGATATCTTCTGAAGCTAAAAGTAATACATATTCAAACAGTTTTTAATATCTATTTGGAACAGTAATCATGATAAAAGTAGAAAAAAATCTCTTATAAAGACCTCTATGAAAGAAAATTGTTACAAGTTCCTGATTAGAGAAAAAGCTTTTCATCTCCAAGGGAGAATACTTAGTTTAACTGTGGCTTCATAAGATGAATTGGATAGTGTTTCTTCTGTTTCTATTTTGTAGAATAGTTTGAAGAGTATTGGTATTGGGTCTTCTTTGAAGGTCTGATAGAATTCTGTACTAAACCCATCTGGTCCTGGGCTTTTATTGGGAAACTTTTAATTACTGCTTCTATTTCTTTAGGGGTTATGGGACAGTTTAGATGGGTTTTTTGATCCTGATTTAACTTTGATATTTGATATCTGTCTAGAAAATTGTCCATTCTGTCCAGATTTTCGAGTTTTGTTTATTATAGGCTTTTGTAGTACAATATGATGATCTTTTTAAATTTCCTCAGTTTCTGTTGTTATATTTCCGTTTTCATTTCAGATTTTGTTAATTTGGATACTGTCTCTGTATCCCTTAGTTAGTCTGGCTAAGAGTTTATCTGTCTTGTTTATTCTTTCAAAGAACTAGCTCCCGGTTTTGTTGTTTCTTTGTATATTTCTTTTTGTTTCTACTTGGTAGATTTTATCCCTGAGTTTGATTATTTCCTGCTGTCTACTCCTCTTAGGAGTATTTGTTTCTTTTTGTTCTAGAGCTTTCAGGTGTGCTGTTAAGTTGGTAGTGTCTGCTCTTTCTAGTTTCCTTTTGGAGGCACTTAGTGCTGATTTTTCCTCTTAGCACTGCTTTCATTGTGCCACATAAGTTTTGGTATGTTGTTCCTTCATTTTAATTAAAGTCTAAAAGACTTTAATTTCGTTATTTCTTCCCTTACCAAGTTATCATTGAGTAGAGAGTTGTTCAGTTTCCATGTGTATGTGGACTTTCTGTTGTTTTTGTTGGTACAGAAGACCAGCCTTAATCCTTGGTGATCTGATAGGGTGTATGGGATTATTTAAATCTTCTTTTATCTGTTGAGGCCTGTTTTGTGACAGTTTATATGGTCAGTTTTGGAGAAGGTACCATGAGGTGCTGGTAAGAAGGTATATTCTTTTGTTTTAGGATGAAATGCTCTATAGATAAATGTAAAATCCATTTGGTCCACAACTTCTGTTAGTTTCAATATGTCTCTGTTTAGTTTGTGTTACCATGATCTGTCCATTGATGAGAGTGTGATGTTGAAGTTTCCCATTACTATTGTGTGAGGTGCAATGTGTGCTTTGAGCTTTAATAGAGTTACTTTTATGAATTTGGGTTTCCTTGCATTTGGAGTATAGATGTTTAGAATTGAGTGTTCTTCTTGGTAGATTATTACTTTGATGAGTCTGAAGTGCCCTTCCTTATCTTTTTTGATAACTTTTGGTTGAAAGTAGACTTTATTCAATTTTAGAATTGCTACTCTAGCTTGTTTCTTGCAATCATTTGCTTAGAAAATTGTTTTCTAGCCCTTTACTCTGAGGTAGTACCTTTCTTTGACACTGAGGTACATTTCCTATATGCAGCAAAATGTTGGGTCTGTTATTCTATATCTTTTTATTGGGAAATTGAGTCCATTGATTTTAAGACATATTAGGAATAGTGATCGTTACTTCCCATTATTCTTTATTGTATTTTTATGTTTATGTTTATGTTATGTTGTCTTTTGGGTTTGTTGAAAGAAGATTACTTTCTTGCATTGTCAAGGTGTAGTTTCCTTTCTTGTGTTGGTATTTTCCATCTATTTTCCTTTGTAGGGATGGCTTTGTGGAAAGAAATTTGTATTTGTATTCTGTAAATTTGTTGTCATAGAATGTCAAGGATTACGTTATAACTAACAGTTAAGAAATATGACATAATAAAGCTGAATGATTTCGTAGGCACATAAATAAATAATCAAAGGAAGAAGCCCACATATTGGCAAATAATACTTTTCACACCTGTTAAAGAATTAATATCCACAATATATAAAATACTCATAAAGAATCAAGGTTAATTAACCCAGTCCAAAAATAGGCTTTGAATATGAACAGAGAGTTCTCAAAACAGGAAACAAAAATTTCCAATAAATATCTCAAAATATTCTATGTCATTAGAAATCAGACAATTGTAAATTAAAACTACTGTATTAGCTTAGTCAGAATGAATTAGATAAGGAAGATGACTGAGGAAGAATGCTGGTGAGGTTACAGATAATCATAGGATTGCAAATTGCTAAAATCATTACAGAAATCAGTACAGATAATCTACCAAATGAGAAACCTATAAAACTTCCTATACAAAAATCAGTACAGATAATCTACCTATGAGTCACCAATACAACAATTTATCAATTGACTTGGTAGTCTCAAGATACTTGCTTAGTTATATTCATTCATATAAGAAACTGATGAATGTGTAACAAAGTTGGAGCACATATGAACAATGGCCTTTTACTCAACTGTAAACCAAAACAAAAGCATGCAGGTAAATTGAAGGAACTAGAAAATATTATTGAGTAGGACAATCTAGACTTAGATTAATGCTGCTATGGTAATGGAGAGTTTTGCTGGGTATAATAACCTAGACTGGCATTTGTGTTTTCTTCAGTCTGTATAACATCTGCCCAGGATCTTCTAGCTTTCATAATCTCTGGTGAGAAGTCTGATGTAATTCTGATAGGTTTGCCTTTACATGTCACTTGACCTTTCTCCCTTTTAATTTTCTTTCTTTGTTTTGCATATTTGGGGTTTTGACTATTATGTGACAGGAGAAATTTCTTTTCTGATCCAGTTTATTTGGAGTTCTCTAGTCTTCTTTTATGTTTATGAGCATCTCTTTCTTTAGATTATAGAAGTTTTCTTCTATAATTTTGTTGAAGATATTTACTGGCCCTTTAAGTTGGGAATTTTCACTCTCTTGTATACCTATTACCCTTAGGTTTGGTCTTCTCATTATGTCCTGGATTTCCTGGATGTTTTGGGTTAGGAACTTTTTCATATTTTGCATTTTCTTTGACTGTTGTGTCAATGTTTTCTATGGTATCTATGCATCTGAGATTCTCTTATCTCTTGTATTCTGTTGATGATGCTTGAATCTATGACTCCTGATCTCTTTTCTAGGTTTTCTATCTCCAGGGCTATCTCCCTTTGTGCCCTGTATGATTGTATTTTCCTGCAATTCTTTAAAGGATTTTTGTGTTTCTTCTTTAATGGCTTTTACCTGTATACCTGTGTTCTCCTGTATTTCTTTAAGGGAGTTATTTATGTCCTTCTTAAAGTCCTCTATCATCATCATGAGATATGATTTTAAGACAGGACAGAGTCTTGCTTTTCTGGTATGCTGAAGTATCTAGGACTCACTGTGTTGGGTGAACTGGCTTCTGATAATACGATGTAGCCTTGGTTTCTGTTGCTTATATTCTTGTGCTTGCCTCTTGCCATCTGGTTATCTCTGGTGTTAGCTGGTCTTGCTGTTCTGACTGTGGCTTGTCACTCCTGAAAATCTGTGTGTCAGAACTCCTGGGTGACCATTTCTCTCTGGGAGGAATTTGGCTATGGATAGCTGTGCCAAAGGGTCAGCTCTGGGGTGTAGATGGAAACCAGAAGGATCCTGTCCCTGCCTCTTCCTTGGTTCCTGTGTCCTTATTGCTCAGGGCAGGTCACTTTGGACCAGGGATTTGAGCAGAAGTGGTGGTCTTACCTGTGCTCACAGATGAGTCAGCATTCCTGGGAGACCAGCCCTCTCCTGACAGTATTTAGGTATGGAGCACTTTGGCACAGGATCAGTTCTGGGCTCAGTCTGAAACTGGAAGGATCCTGTCCCAGGCTACTCCTCACTTCTGCGCTGGTCCTTCTGAGCAGAAGTGGTAGTCTTACCTGTGCTTACAGGCTTGTCAACACTCCTGGGAGACCAGCTCACACCTGGCAGTATTTGGGTATGGAGTGCTGTGGTACAGGATCAGCTCTGAATGCAGATGTAAACCAGAGTCTTTGGTGTTTTCTATATGTACCTATGCTTTTTATTTTATTAATTTTAGTCTCTTCTCTCATTATTTTGGTTATTCTGACAAGGGGTTGATCAGTCTTACATGTCTTTTGAATTAACTAGTCTTAGTTTAATTCTTTGTGGGATTTGTTGTTACTCTTTCACTAATATAAGCTCTAGATTATAATAAAATATTTTAAACCTTGTGTCTATACAGGCATAAGAAGTACACTGAATACCAAATAGGACCAGAAACTATACTCCCCAAGACATATTAAAAACACTAGATAAACAGAACTAACACTATGTATTGAAAATTTGAGAAGAAAAGTGAACATATATATTATACATATGTATATATGTATATATATACACACACATAGATGTATATAAACACATATATAAGGGAAGATCCATCCGAATAACTAATTCCTCAGGGAAAGTTTAGAAGCTGTAAGATTCTTGAGTAATGTGCTCTGACTTTGAAAAGACTACACAGACTAACAAGATCATTGTACATATTAAAACTATCTGCCATAGTTGGAGGATAAATAAATAAATACATGATATAAACAATCTAAAATAAAATATTCTCTGTCCTCTGGATTATTTCTACAGAAGATACCAGAAAGAAGACTTGAAATGAGTAAAAACATAGCTAACAAGCTCAGAAAAACAAAACTGAATATAACTATTAATTTCTATAATCCATTAGAAACAAACACAAATAGAAAAAAACAGCAGCAAAGATACTGAAAACAATATAACACTTATACTTTATTTATAGTTTTAAGTATTAGTGGTCTCAATTCTCAAATCAAAAGACATGGTTAGTCAATAATAATAATAATAATAATAATAATAATAATAATGAAATCACAATAATACAAAAAAATTAAAACTCCATATTTGTATTTCCTATAAAAAATAGCTTAAAGGATTGGCACCAGCTTACAGTGAAAAGATCAAAAATTATTTTCAAGCAATTAACACCTAGAAACAAGCAGACATCAATATCTTAATACCTGACATAACCGGTGTAAAATCAAAATTAATCAATCAGAAGATTAAAAGTAGAATAGTTCATTCTAATCAAGAGAACAATTAATCAGGAAGATACTACAACCCTAAATATATATAAACAAAACTCTGAAGTGCCTACATTAGTGAAAAGAAAAATATTGAACTTTAAGACACAGATTAACCCAAACTCAGTAATACTAGTTACTTTAAAACTTTCCTTCCACTAATACTAAGGTAATCTGGACAGAAAAATATCAGAATTAAATTACATCATCTATCAAATGGGCCAAACATGTCTGTAGAACATTCCTCTCAAATATCAAATCAAAGAATAAAAAATTCTAGTCAAGGGTCTATGTAAGTTTCTATAAAATAGAACACATTGGGACACAAAATAAATCTCAAAAAATCAAAATAACTATGCCTATTCTATCTGACCACAATGTAATCAACACTCTAACTAATGACAAAATAATCTCTAGAAATTACATGAGCTCATTAATACTAGAAAATACTGAATAATGAATAGATCAATGAAGGAAAGTATTAAATGTCTCCAAGTAAATAAAAGTGAAAATGCAGCAAAACATTTTGAGGCATACTAAAAGGATGTATGACAGTAAATTATGACCCTACCCTCTACATTTAAGAAAATCAAAAAGAGAACAAACAAACAACAAAATGACACAACTCAAGATTTTGGGGGAAAAAATGAAAAACAAAACAAAACAACACAAATCCCAAATTCAATAAATAGGGAAAAATAACAGTGTATTCTTATGTAGTAAAAATTAAGCAGATATTCCATAAACAGACTTTTTGTATTTCTTCTATACTCCATACTAGCTTGCCTACTGACCACACCTACCCACTCACCACCCACCCTACCCATAAGCACTCTCCCCACCTCATCACCATTATCCAGCCTCCAAATCAGACAGACAGCCCTTTTTAACCACAGGTCACACTGGCCTTCAGAAGTAGTAGTTCATCCACTATGAAATATCTCCCATGTTCTGCCTGCCCACCCACACTATCCCCATGTCCCCCTCTACTCCTCATTGCTATGTCCCATTCCCCAAGTTAGGTAGACAACTTGGTTGACCAAAAGTCATGCAAATCACCATAAATCCTGGTAAGCTGCCCACCCATGAACCCCTCTCACTCTTTTAGTCCCATTCAATTGATCCCTAATACCAAAACCACCATCATTTCTGTCCTCAAAGGCTTATCAGGAAGAGACCTCCTATATAACCAGAGGTGACCCCTAGCAAACAGATGTCCAGATTCAAACTTGGGTAGAGATCCTCTGTTCAGCCATGGGCCACACTATCCAGAAGACAAGAGATAAAACAGAAATCAAGGAATAAAAGCTAAAGTCAAACACCATGACCGAGACATATAATCACCTAAAGCAGAGATACTTAGACACCAGTGTAAGAATACAATCCAAATCTAAGATGATATTTTATCTCCAGAGCCTAGCTATCCTACTACAGAAAGCTTTAAATATTTTAGACTTAAAGGGAGAATCTCAAACACTGACGATAAGATAGAAGAAATAGAAAAACACTCAAAGAAAATATTAAATCTACAAATTTCTTGACACAAAATATTCAGGGAATCAGGGACAGTATGAAAAGACAAAACTTAAGAATAATAGGAGTCATTTGGTTAGAGATGTGGCTCAGAGGTTAAGAATACTAACTGCTCTTCCAGATGTCCTGCATTCAATTCCCAGCAACCATCTGGTGGCTTACAACCAGCTCTAATGGGATCTGTTGTCTTCTTCAGGTTTGTCTAAGGAAAGCAACAGTGTACTCACATACATAAAATGAACAAAGAAATCTTAAATAAGGTGAAAAATGGAGAAGAAGAAGAAGAAGAAGAAGAAGAAGAAGAAGAAGAAGAAGAAGAAGAAGAAGGAGAGAGGAAGAAAAAAAGAAAGAAAGAAAGAAAGAAAGAAAGAAAGAAAGAAAGAAAGAAAGAAAGAAAGGCCGGGCAGTGGTAGCACACGCCTTTAATCCCAGCACTTGGGAGGCAGAAGCAGGTGGATTTCTGAGTTTGAGGCCAGTCTGGTCTATAGAGTGAGTTCCAGGACAGCCACGATTACACAGAGAAACCCTGTCTCGAAAAACAAAAAAACAACCCCCCCCCAAAAAAAAACAAAAAAAGAAAGAAAGAAAGAAAGAAGGAAATAAGGAAAGAAAAGTAATAGAGGAAGGAAAAGATTCCCAGCTCAAAGGCCCAGAAAATATTTACAATAAAAATATAGAATTTTTTCCCAACCTAGGAAAGGACATGCCTATAAAAGTAAAAAGTCATATAGACCACAAAATAAATGAGACCAGAAAAGAAATTCTCTCACCACATAATAACTAAAACACTAAACATACAGAACAAAGAAAGAATATTAAAAGCTGCAAATGAAAAAGGACAAATAACATATAAATGCAGACTTATTAGAATTACATGTGACTTTTCAATGGAGATTCAAAAACACAGAATGGCCTGGAAAAATTCGGGATACAGGAATATGCCTAAAATAATAAAAGCAGTTTACAGCAGGCCTATAGCTAACATCAAATTAAATGATGAAGAATCTACAGCAATTCCACTAAAATTAGGAACAAGACTGTCTATATATATTGACTATAGTACTTAAAGTTCTAACTAGAGCTATGAAACAAGTGAATGAGATCAAGGGAATACAACTTGAAAGGAAGAGATCAAAGTATCATTATTTGCTAATGATATGATAATATATATAAACAACTCCAAAAATCTTTGCAGGGATAAACACCTTTAGTGAAGGGGCCAGATAAATGATTAACTAAAACAAAACAAAACAAAACAAAAAAACCAACAACAACAACAAAAAAAAATCAGTAGCCCTCCTACATACAAATGACAAATGGACTAAGATAGAAATCAAGGAAACTATACCCATCACAATAGCCACAAATGATATAAAATGTCTTGGGGTAACATAACCAAGCAAGTAAAAGAATTATATAATGAAAACTAATTCTTTAAAGAAAGGAAATGAAAATATCAGAAGATGAAAAATCCCCCATTCTCATGGGTCAGTAGAACCAACACAATAAAAATGGGCACCCTACAAAAGCAATATACAGATTCAATGCAATACCCATCAAATTCCAGTACAAGTCTTTACAGAACTTGAAAAGACAATACTAAATTTCATATAGTAAAACAAACAAACAAAAAACCCAGGATTGCTAAAGCATTCTTGAAAAATCAAAGAAGATCCAGAGGTGTCACCATCTCTGATTTCAAGGTGTACTAAAAACATAGTACTAAAAACCAAATGGTTTTGGCATAAAAACAGAGCCATTGATCAATGGAATCAAATTGAAGACTCAGTCATAAAGTTATATACCAATAGGCAATTGATATTTTATAAAGAAGCCAGAAGTTGATCCTAGAAAATGATAGCATTTTCAAAGTATGCTGGTTAAGTGAATGTCTGCATATAGAAAAATGCAAAGAACTCTATCTATCACACTTACGTAACTCCAGTTCAAGTGAATCAAAGATCTCAGCATAAAAACAAACACACTAAACCTGACGGAAGATCAAATAAACAGTCTTGAACACATTGGCACAGGAAACAACTTCCTAAACAGAATGCCAGTAGTGCATGTACTAAGATCAAAAACTAATAAATGGGACTTCATGAAACTGAAAAACTTCTGTAAGAACACTGTCAACAGAAACAATGACAGCCTCCAGAATGGAAAACAGGTTTTCACCAGCTCTACATCCAATATAGGCTTAATTTTCAAAATGTATAAAGAACTTAAGAATCTTTGTTTTTTGGAGGGGAAACTAGGAATGGAGAAATTTACATAAATAAAATAAATAAGGAAAATATCTAATAATAAAAAAAGAATCTAGACATAAAGAGAGCAAATAACCCAATTAAAATTGGGATACATACCTAAACAAAGAATTCAAAATACACGAATCTCAAATGAGTAAGAACCACTTAAAGAAATATTCAACATCTTTAGCCACTAGGGAAATGAAAATCAAAACAGATTCCTTCTTACACCTTTCTGAAATCCCATCCAAGAGAGGATTCTCTGATTCAAGATATTCCTACACCACTCTGATATTCCACCTTATACTTGTCAAAAATGACAAAGATAAAAAGTTCCCATGATAGCTCATGCTTGCGAAAATGTAGAGTAATGAAGAACACTGCTCCATTGTGGTGGGAGTGTAAGTTTGTGCAGCCACTATTGAAACCAATATGGAGGTTACTCAAGAAATTGGAAATTGATCTGCCTCAAGACCCAACTGGAATACTTTTGACTATATACCCAAAGACTTGCAAGTCTACAACAGAGACACTTGTTCAACAATGCTCATATTGACTTCATTCAAACAACATAGATGTTCCTTAAAAGAAAAATGGATAAAGAAAATTTGGTATATTTACATAATAGAGTATTACTTAGCTGTTAAGTAAAATGGCATCTTAAATTTGTAGACAAATGAATGGAACTAGGAAAATATCATTCAGAGTGAGGCAACCCAAACCCAGAAAAACCAACATAATATCTATTTACTTAGAAGTGGATATTAGTTACTAAGTAAATGATAATCATACCACAATTCATAGATCCAGAGAGGCTAAATATCAAGAAATGCTCATATTGTGGGGGGGGGGAGGCATGAATTTCCCTGAAAAGAAGAAATAGATTTTGAAGTCGGACTGGGGGCATGTGGAGATAGGAACAGTAAGGATGAGTTTGGAGAGAGATGGAGAGTACAGGGAGAGATGACTGGAACTGATCTGGAGATAGGGGTTTGCAATGTGGAAACCTATTGTAGTGGAAACTTCCTTGAACCTGTGTGAGTGACCCTAGCAAGAACTCCTAGTAATGGAAGATATGGATCCTGAGCAGTCTGTCTTCTGTATCCAGGCAAAGCTTCCAGTGGTGTGACTAGGACACCAACTCAGCTACAAAACCTTTGACTTAACACCTGTCCTTCATGTAAGATGTACTAGGGCAATGGTGACTCAGAACTTGTAGGAGTGGACAGCAAATGATTGGTCTAACTTGAGTCCCACAACAAGGAAGGCGGTCCATGCCTAGCACTTCCTGGATGGCAAGGAACCAGAAGCAGGTTAGAGCAGAGACCTAAGGTAGAATCAAACACCACTTGCCAGAAACAGAAAAGTGAAGACAATGAAATGATTCCTATTAATATTCTACTGTACTTACAGACTGATGCCTAGCCCAGTCATCATCAGAGAAGCTGCCTCCAGCAGCTGATGAAAACAGGTGCAAAAACTCACATCCAAACATTGGGCAGAGATGTAGAATCCCAAGAAAGAGGGGGAAAAGAAAGATTGTAGGAGCCAGAGTGGTGGAGTACACAAGGAAAACATAGCTACAGAATCAACTAAACAGGGCTCAGAGAGGCTCATAGAGACTGAAGCGGTAATCAAAGAAGCTACATGGGTCTGTGGTATATCACTTATATATACACTGTTTTTTTTAAGCTTGGTGTTTTTGTGGGACTCCCAAGACTGGAAAGAGATGGTATCTCTGAATTTTTTGCCTATTCTTGCAACCTCTTTCTTCCCTCTTGGTAGTTTTGTCTAGTTTTGATAAAGGGTTTATGCCAAGTCTTATTGCATCTTGTTATATCATATGCAATTTGGTAACCCTGGGAGGCGTGCCCTTTTCTAAAGGAAAGTGGAGGAGCATCTGGGTAAGAGAAGAGGTGTATGGCAATCTGGGAGGGCTGAAGTAAGGGTATCTGTGTTAGGGTTATATTGTATGGGAGAAGAAATTTAAACACATAGATTTCTGACATCAAGAATGCTTACATCAAGAATGCTGAAATAATTTGCCAAAGTCTAGCAGGGTCAGTCTCCTTGGTGTCCCCCTCACACACACACACACACACACACACACACACACACACACACACAGTTCTGCAGATCTAGCCTGGGTTCTATATCTAGTTCCCAGCCTGGTCAGGCCATCCCTAGTTGCCCACAATTTACAGTCCCTTCCCATGCTATAGCAAACCTGTCTGCCCAGAAACATTCTGAACAACTTTTGTCAGAGTCTAACCAGGTCATGTCCTGTCCTGCATGCATTCTCAATCTCCTAGTTCTTTACCCAAACTCCAGGCTTTGACCAGGATATATATCCTGCATGCCACCAACCTTTAGACCCCATGAGGCCCAGACACCCTGTGCTCTGTGTTAACCCGCTCTACTCAGACATAGAACTAACAAAACAAATGCACATGGCCATAATCATTAAAAAATAATATCAAAGATCAAGATGGTTTCCGAACCGCAAAATCTATCAGTCCTATAGATAGGTTCACCAATTTCAAAATTGCCTAGATGAACCCTAGGAAACAGAATTTTAAAGAATAATCACTAACTCAAAAAAAAGAGTTTAAAGAACACATAAATTTGTGCTTGGTTCAGCAGCTATGGAACAATTCAGAGAAGATTGGCATATCTCTGCTCAAGGATGGTATGTAAATGTGTGAAGCACTTCATATTTTATATATAATGATTAAGCAAACAATGTAAAATTTAAAAGAATGTAATAAAGAACCATACAGAAAATATAAGATACCAGTAAAAAACTGAACCTTCAAATTACAAGAATAAGAAGCTGGCAAGATGGCTCAGCAGTTAAGAATACAGGTTGCTCTTTAGAGATGCCAAATTAAGTTCCCAGTAACTACATGGTAGCTTACAACTAACTGTAATGGAATCTGATGCCTATGTCTGGAATACAGGTGTACATGTAGATAGAGCACTCACATACATAAAATAAATACCTTTTTAACTACCAAAAGAGATGAGGGAGAAGATTCCTGGGTCATTGATATAGACCAAATCTTCAATAAAATCATAGAAGAAAAATTACACAAGCTAATAAAAGACATTCCCACACAGATTCAAGAAGCACACAGTAAACAAATAGACAAAAACAGAAAAGAAATTGTTTATAGTATATAACAGTTGAAACAGAACAAAGAGTATTAACTGCTTCAAGAGGAAAAAAAGGGCAAGCTACACACTAAGGAAAATTTGCCAGAATAATACCTGCATAATGGAAATTTTGGAAGCCAGGACAGCATGGAAAATACTTTATAAGTCTTAAAAGACAATTGTGGCCAAACTAGATTAATATGCCTAGCAAATTTATTTAAAAAACAAATGAAAAGTTTCAAGCTGTACATATCCTAAAATTTTATGTTCGCCAGTATAAAGCTGAAGAAAATACAGGAAACATTTCAGGCTAAAGATGCAGATGACAGTAGTCAAGAGATTGTGGAAAGAAATATGAAGCTAAAGCTCAAAGGCCCACTGAGAACACAAAAAAAACATGAATGACTATAATCAGCACACATGCATCAAACATAACATCAACTATTAAGTCTCAAATATCCATTCAAAAGATACACAGTGACTGAATTAATCAAAAACAAAAAGCATCTTTCTGTTGTCTACATGAATCCATTTAGCTATAAAGATTGGTATGTCTTACTGGAAAAAGATGGACAGAAGCATGAAAATCAAACAGGACCTAGAAAAAGGAGTCACTCTTCTAATACCTGACAAAATAAACTTCAAACTAAAA
>NW_022196913.1:32131397-32149194 GCF_008632895.1 Mastomys coucha
AAAAAAAAACAGAAAAGGTAAAGAGGAACACATGATTGTAACCAA
Source organism: Mastomys coucha (assembly GCF_008632895.1). Lineage (NCBI taxonomy): Eukaryota > Metazoa > Chordata > Mammalia > Rodentia > Muridae > Mastomys > Mastomys coucha. Next base: position 32,131,443 of record NW_022196913.1, read on the forward strand.
GAAAATTATTAACCAAGAGGAATTTCTATCCTAAAATTATCAAGTCCATGTTCTACAACATCAAAAACCAACAGGTACTTCTATCCCAAAATTACACACTCTGTATTCTACAGCATCAAATTTCATAAAAGTGTACTGCTGGAATTAAGGAAACATATTAACACTAGCTATTAATACTCAGTGGTTGAAATTTTCACTTTCTCCAATATACAAGTCATCTGTCATCTGGACAAAAATTATGGAAAATAACATGAGAATTAAATGACATCATACATCAAATGAATTTAAGAGACATCTACAGAATATTCAACCACACACCAAAGAATATGCATTTTGCTTAGCAACACATGGAAACCTCTCTAAAATAGAACAACCCTGGGATACTATATAAATCTTAACAAATTCAGAAATACTGAAGTAACTCCAAGAATCATACCTGACTATAATGCAATAAAAATTAAAATCAGCAACTAAAATGTTTTTTGTACATTTGTAAACTTACAAAGAGTGTGAGAAATGTCTTGCAAAGAAGCCAAGAGAGAAATAAGAAAATTACTAGAATTCAATGAAAATTAATACACAACATATCAAAACTTCTGGGTCACACAATATCCCTATAAGGGAAATTTATAGCTCTACCTCCATTTATTAAAAATAATCAAAAAGCACACACATGAATAATTTAATGATATGACTCAAAAATCTAAAATAAGTAAAAAACAAGAAAACAAACAAAAAAAATAGAGCCCAAGGTAATAGAAGTCAAAAGAAAAAAAATACAGATTCAATAAACTTAACAACTTTTAGAAGATTAAAAAAAAAAATCAACAGACCCTTTGCCTAATTAACCAAAGCAGGGGCAAAGGGGTAAGGGTTCAAGTTAATGTAATTAGAAACGAGCAAGGAAACATTCCAACTGACACAAAAATGTAAGAATGTTATAATACTTTAAAAACCTGTCCAATATTAAGTTGCAAAACTTAAAATAAGAGAATTTCTAGAATCTTTTAAGCCACCAAAGTTAAACCGAGAAGAGATCAATAACCTAAATTAATCAATATCAAATGTGGAGACTGAAAGAGTAATAAAAAGCCTCCCAAATAAAAAGATGTTCTAGTCCACATTGATTTATAGAAGAAACCAGACTTTAAAAGAAGATAGTCTAATATTAATACTGTAAAGATACAACAAAAACTTAATGACTGGCTTATATCCCTATTGAATATAGTTTCTAAATGACTGAGTAAAATAATTACAAACTGAATACAAACATACATAAAAATGAATATGCAACATTATTAAGTTAGTTTTATCCATGATTTGCAAAACTTGTTCAAGATGTATAAGTCCATAAATGAACTTAAAGACTAAAATACTTAATCATCTCAATGAATACAGACAAGCCTTTTACAGATCCATCATGATGGTGTATTGTAAAAGTGATAGAGACATTAGGACTAGATGGAACATATATGTGTTCTCAATATATATATTGAATATACATGTATATGTGTATGTGTATATATATGAAACCTATACCCAATATCAAGTGTGGAAAGAAAAAGTTGAAGCAATCTCACTCATCTAATGAATAAATTGGAGCTCTCTGATATCCTCACTCCTTGTAAACGTTGTCCTGAGAGTCCTAAAAAAGAGTTGATGGCCAGCCTGGTCCACATAGCCAGGTCAGCCAGACTACAGGGTGCAATCCTGACTTAAAAACATCCTATCCCTTCATCATTTGGCAGATTTTAACATTCTATGAAGTATGAAAGGAAACTAATCCTTTTGGTATTCTAGACATAAAATCAAACTTGTGGTTTTTGCTAATTCATTTTCTTACAAATAGTTATCAAAAAATACAACATTAGCAAGTAGCACAGTGTATTGAAAATGTTACTGTCCTTGAATGTAATAGTCCACATTTAATTAGTCCTTTATGTAGTGTTAGTCACTTTTCTATTGCTGTGATAAAACATCATGACCCAGAAAATTTGTGGAAGGGTCTGTTGGGCCTAATGATTCCAGAGGTATAAGTGCCAATCAAGGAAGCAAGAAGCATGAATGGTGGCTGGAACAGGAAACAGAGGGCTCACATTTTCAACTGTAAGCAGAAATTAGAGAAACAAATAGGAAATGGCATACTATTTTAAATTCCCAAAGCCTTTCCCTCAATGACTCACTTGTTTCAGCAATGCCATGTTTGTCAAACCTCCCAAGAAGCACAACTAACTGGGGACCAAGTGTTTCAAATGCCCCAAACTCTGGGGAAGCATTATTCAAACCAGCATGTACCATGCTCTCTCTATGCTCTCTATGCTCTCTCTCTCTCTCTCTCTCTCTCTCTCTCTCTCTCTCTCTCTCTCTCTCTCTCTCTCTCTCTCTCTCTCTCTCTCTCTCTCTCTCTCTCTCTCTCTCTCTCTCTCTCTCTCTCTCTCTCTCTCTCTCTCTCTCTCTCTCTCTCTCTCTCTCTCTCCATATGTACCTCCTTATGGTTAATAAAATGGGAAATGTTTTTTAAAAAGAACATATATATAATGGCATTCAGAAGCATTATGGGACACCTGAATATGTAAACAAGTGATTCTCTGTTATGCCTTCTGTTGACTCTTTTAGTGTTTTGTTGACTTGGTTTGTTCAATTTTGATATGAGAGTTTTTTTGTACCTTATTTCTTTCTATTTTATGTATGGTTGTAACTTTTAGAAGCCTGATTTTTTTTCTGAGAGATAGGAAGGGAGTGGCTCAGGATGGGAGAGAAGGTAGGGAGGAACTGGGAAGAACAATGAGAATGGAAACTGTATTCATATATATTGTATGATTTTTTTAAAAGAAAACTTACAGGAGCTGGAGAGATGGTTCAGTGGTTAATAGCACTGACTTCTTCTATTCCAAAGATCCTGAGTTCAATTCTCAGCAACCTGGGCTGATGCCCTGAGCAGACATTGGGCACAAGCCAGTCCCACAACACCCAGAGGAAGATCCACTTCCAGCTGCTCTAACACACCCAGGATCAGAGGTGAGGAGGATACAACATCTGTCCCAACACCAGGAGTAACTGGGACCAGCAGGACTCAGGAACTCTGCCAGTCTAGTGGCTCGGGTTGCTTCTGGTCTGTCTGGGCCGGCTGGTGACCTGAGCAGACCTTGGGCACAAACTCTGCAGTCATTCCCAAAACACCCAGAGGAAGCTCAACTCCTAGGTGCTCTAACAAGCCCAGGGTCATAGATCCCAGAATCACAGGATCACAGAGACAGCTTGACTCTGAAGAATTCTGACACAACCAGGATCACAAGAATGACAATCTTCAGTCAGATTTAACAAGGGCAGGTAGCACTAGAGATAACCAGGTGATGCAGGGCAAGCATAAGAATATAAGCAACACAAACCAAGGATACTTGGCATCATCAGAACTCAGTACTCCGATGATTGCAAGTCCTGGACACACAATCACACTGGAAAAGCAAGATTCAGATATAAAATCACTTCTCGTAATGATGATACAGGACTTTAAGAAAGACATAAATAGCACCCTCAAAGAAATACAGAAGAACACAGGTAAACAGCTAAAAGCCCTTAAAGAGGAAACACAATCCCTTAAAGAACTACAGGAGAATACAATCACACAGGTGAAGGAAATGAGCAAAACCATCCAGAATCTAAAAATGGAAATAGAAACTATAAAGTATTCAGAAAGAGAGACAAACCTGGAGATAGAAAACCTAGGAAAGAAATCAGGAGTTGTAGATGCAAGCATCACCAACAGAATACAAGAGATAGAAGAGAGAATCTCAGGGGTAGAAGACACCATAGAAAACATTGACACAACAGTGAAAGAAAATGCAAAAAGCAAAAAGCTCATAACCCAAAACATCCAGGAAAACCAGGATGCAATGAGAAGAACAAATCTAAGGATAATCGGTATAAAAGAGAGTGAAGACTCCCAAGGTCATGGGCCAGTAAATATCTTCAACAAAATTATAGAAGAAAACTTCCCTAACCTAAAGAAAGAGATGCATGAACATACAAGAAGCCTACAGAACTCCAAATAGACTGGACCAGAAAAGAAATTCCTCCCATCACATAATAATAAAAACACCAAATGCACTAAACAAAGAAAGAATTTTAAAAGCAGTAAGGGAAAAAGGTATCAAGTAACATACAAAGGCAGGCCTATCAGAATTACAGCAGACTTCTCACCAGAAACTATGAAAGGTAGAAGATCCTGGGCAGATGTCATATAGACCCTACAAGAACACAAATGCCAGCCCAGGCTACTATACCCAGCAAAACTCTCATTTACAAGAGATGGAGAAAACAAGATATTCCATGACATAACAAAATTTACACACTCTCTTTCCACAAATCCAGCCCTACAAAGGGTAATAGATGGAAAACATCCACATAAGGAGCAAAATTACACCCCAGAAGAAGCAAGAAAGTAATCTTTCAACAAATCCACACAAACTTAATTCCACTTCTTACGACAAAGACAACCATAAGTAACAATTACTTTTTATTAATATCTTAATATGAAAATTAATATTACCAACATATCCTAATCGATTGAAATCCAAAATTATGAGGAATTAGACTGTCATCCAATGGTCTCCCTAATGTGGTAATTGGAGAAATAGGTCCAATATTATACAATCCATATACACTTTCAGCTTGTTTGTTCATGACAGTGTCTTGCTGGGTACAACATAATGGCCTTGATATCTTGCTTCTCCTATCTCAGCCTCTCTATTAGTAGTATTGTTTATTTCATGTTTTTACACTATGCTATGGTTTTCAGGACATCTTACAAATTTTAAAAGTATTTATATAACCAAAAGAAATATAGACTATTAAATTGGGAGGTGGCTTGTAAGAGAACAACAAAGAGTGAGAATGAATGCTTTGCTTTACGTTTGTAACTCTTGTATCGTTACCACAGTAAGAGCCAAGATTTTAAGCTCTACTAATACAAAACAAACAAACAAAAACACTTTATATATTTATGTTCATTTAAGAAAATATTCATAGTGATGTATTATTTTGAAATATAGTTAATATGTTTGCAGTTATTTAAAATTTATATTGAGAAAAACGTATGTATTTTCAGTATTGCTGTAGACAAGAATCTACATAAGACTCAAATTGATTGATTTTTGTTTTATGTCAGACAACTTTTATAATACTCATTTCTATTGTTATAATATTTTATAAATTTTAAAGAATATGACAAAAAAGGTATTGTAGGCATTAAAGGGGGGTCTCTGGAAGGATTTGGGGTACAAAAGGAAAACAAGAACATGATTTAATTCTGTTTACTTAAAATATGTTTTTAACTGTTAACAAATTCAGATAAATTGAAATCATGTAACCTTTCTCATTATAATGCAATAAAACTCAATTCTCAGCAACCACTCTGTGGCTCACAACCATCTGTAATGTGATCTGATTCAGTTTTCCAGTATTTCTAAAGACAGTTACAGTGTACTCATACACATAAAATAAATAAATACATCTTTTTGTAAAAGGAGGAAGAGAACAAAGAAAGAAAGAAAGAAAGAAAGAAAGAAAGAAAGAAACAAACAAACAAACAAACAAACAAACAAACAAAGAAAGAAAGGAAGGAAGGAAGAGAGAAAAAGATGGTGAGAGAAAGAATTTTATGGTTAATAAAAGGGGAAATGTTTTAAAAGAGAGAAAGAAAGAGAATGTCCTACAGGCTGCTGGCAGCCCAATCTTATGGAGGCGTTTTAATTGAGGTTCTTTCTTCTCAGATGACTTTAGCTTGTGTTAAGTTGACATAAAGGTAGTTAGCAAAAGTGTTCTGCAATATTCCCAGAGAGTTTAGTGTACTGATATGTGTACTTCATTTTTTGAATGTTCAACTGCCAGTACTCAGCAACAGATGTTTATTCTTAGCAGTTTAATCTTCATGAGGCTTTCAAAGTAATCGTATAAAATTGTAAAGAGTTTGTACACACTGTCCAGATGAGAGTAGTAATATAGTCATACAAAAACACATGTTTATTATGCAATTTTAATTACATTCCATCCTTTTAACAAAATTCTCACTGTGGGCTTCCTATTGGAAATTAAGAAATCCCCTGTCTCAAGTGTTCAGATTAGTGTAGACTAACAAACATGAACATGAATTCTATCTATAGAAAAAGATTTTCATAAAATGAGACAGTGTTCTTTTATTTCCATAAGAGTCCCAAACACATCAGCACAGGGGAAAAGTTCCTGAACAGAACACCAATGGCTTATGCTCTAAGATCAAGAATTGACAAATGGGACCTCATAAAATTACAAAGCTTCTGTAAGGCAAAGGACACTGTTAGTAGGACAAATTAATGGTGGATGCTTGCAGCCAACCATTGGACTAAGCATGGAGTCCCCAATGGAGGAGTTGGAGAAGTGACTAAAGGAGCTGAGGGGTTTGCAGCCCCATGGAGGGAGCAAAAGTGTCAACAGTCCAGACTCCCAGCGCTCCTGGGGACTGGACCACCAACCAAAGAGTATACATATATGGCTCTGGACATATATGTGTCAGAGGATGGCTTTGTTGGACATCAGTGGAAGGAGAGGCCTTGGGCTTGAGGGTGTTCGATGCTACAGTGTAAGGGAATGCCAGGGCAGGAAGACAGAAGAGGGTGGGTGGGTGGGTGAGCACACTCATAGAGTCATGGGTTAGGGGATTTCGGAAGGGGAGACCTGGAAAGGGGAAAACATTTGAAATGTAAATAAAGAAAATATCCAATTAAAAACAATAATTAAAAAAAAAGATTTGTGCACAATTGGATTAGTGATTATATCTTGCTTGTCTTCATATCAGGTTATCTTTGGCTAAATAAATTTACCCTAAAATGCTTCAAACTATTCACTAGTATATTGGTATCTAGAACTATAAAAGCTCATTAGCACTAAAATTATGATTAGTCTCAGCATGAATTCTCCATATCATGTAGAATGAAAATGATTTATCTTCTAAATAAACTCTTACATTTTATTTATGGTGAACATCAGAAACAAAAATAAGTCTACAGTATGAGGCAATAACTAATCAAGTTGGCTTAAGAATTTTTCAAAACTCTTACAAGTTTTAGTGTTGTATATTCTAACTACCTACTTTCAAGTTTACAACAGATATAATAACAATTCCTTAGGTGCTTTTCCAAGCATGTAAGACAGTAAATGTTAGCATTATAAGTGAATTCAAAATTCTTGAATATTTGGAGGGCCTGCTGTTGCTTCCTTAAAAGATATGTATGCTGGTTTTGTTTTTCAGCCATTAAGGAAAAAAATTATCAGGTTCTAACAAAGCATGCCAATATCTTCTTGCTTTTTCTATTTCTTTCATAGAGCGAGCAACTTTAGGTACAGCAAAGGAGATAGGAGACTCTTTCATTGCTCTTCACAACACACTAGAGTAGTTAGTATTCCTTACCAATCTGAAGTGATAAAGATGGGACCAGTCTTCTTCTTAATCTTGCCACAGAACTTGGCAGCACAGTACCCAGTGCATTGAATTTTCAGGCATGGGATGGCAAGGGTACAGGACATATTAAACATGCCTCAAAGTTGAGAATGAGGAGAATATTCCAGAGTCAATCTCTGAAAGAAGACTTTTGAAGGCAAAGTGTGAACTTGTATAGGTAAAGCCAAAATGGCAATGCCTCTGCTAGTTTGTGGGAGATACACTTTATTTGGAGGGGGCAGGTGAAATTTTACCTGAGTTCTCTTTTTTGTTGCTCCTGGTCTATTCTTAGTATCAGAGTAATATTAATTCAGATGTCTGTTAGTACTCCCTTACTAGAAAATTTAAAATATTTAATTTAAATGTTAAGGAAGTCAAATAGTTTGGAATTTCTGATTACTGGGGAATAGAAATGCAAAATACATAAAATATTTCTTTTAAATTTATCCTGTAAAAATTAATGGGTTTCTTATCTTCTTATTGTAGCCTAACCATACATTTATAACCCCATTACTTAGTTGACAAAATCATGGTATTTTGGGAAAGAAAACTTCTTTCATCATACATGCTGTCTTTATCTCACTGTCTTGCATTTGATCTGGCTCTTCACTTGTCACACCTGTGACTAATCTTAGAAGAAAGGTCACCACACTGAATCACAGCATACTTTCAACTACTTATTACATTAGGGTGTACCACTCCTCACTCATATATAATATTTTTCTGCAAATTCAAATCTGTTCCATCTACTGTTTTATAGATGGTACTGGCTGTCTGTATCTGTGAAATAGTAGGTGCTAACAAAATATAATGAAAGTTTCTCAAAGATTGGTTTTAATATTAAAAGCCTTGGATAATACCTCTAAGTATTTGGGGACAGATGTACATTGGAAGATATTCATTACTCCACCAAGCTCAAATTACAATTTGTCAGGAGGACCAACAGATGTATGTCTAAAACAAACACCTTTTTCTAGGTCTTGGTTCCTTCCAGAATTTCATATAATATCCTACTGCTAATGATAATATTACACTGCATACTTTACTCATAGGTCTTGGAGGAATTAGCCTGGTATCAAACTGGAAACTCCACCCACAGAAAAGCTCTAATAGTATCAAAAGGTACTATGCATTGTTCCAAGGGAGAAACATTAACAAAAGTCTCACCTAACTGGGATCCAAATCAATGACCAGCCTAGCAGTATACCACCAAGGATACAACAATGATAGTAACATATTAGGAATGAACAACAGCTATTTGAATTGACTTAAGACCTCTTAATAGGAGAGAATTCTTCCTAGAATTGTAACCCTACACAAGAATCCAAAGCTGGTGAAGAGAATCTACTGCTAGTAATTTATTAAATTTTTATCTTACTCAACTGCCTTCTAAATATTTATTTTATCCATGGGTAAATGTATCTTTCACACTTCTTGCAAGAGTCTTCTTTTTGCAGCACATAAGTATTATATCAGAGAATCAAAACTAACCAACGTGAAGAGAATGTGGTGTATGTATCCAAATGGAACTTCTATAGCAAAACCTCTGTACTAAAGACTCAGGGAATTCACAGAATGGGAGGAAAGAGTATATGATCCAGAAGAATAGGATGACTGCTGCAATATAGTGTATTCTACATATGACAAGAATGTTGTATTTGTGAGCTCTCAGCAATATGGTTGCCTGCACAAGTAGTTCAGGAGCCACACCAATCAATATTCAAATATGGATCTTGATTTAAGCTTATAAGCTCTTTACTCTTGAGCTATAAGGAGACAATAGATAAGAGTGAATAAATTTTCTCCAGTTGACAAGCCCATGTTAAGTTTACCAATGCTAGGTGGTCACCTCTAAGTGTGAGAGTGTGTGTGTGTGTGTGTGTGTGTGTGTGTGTGTATAACAAAGACAATTAGAGAAGTCATGAGTTAAGAAGGGGATAGTAAGGAGGAAAAAGAAAACAGAGGATTGGAAATGACATGAATATTATATAGTCATGTATAAAATTCTCAAAAATTAAAGAAAAATAATTATAGTAAAAAATAAAGGTTGCATTTATTTAATGTTTGCTGATTTTTATCATTTTATTCTATAGTCTCAAATGTTTTCAGAGTTTCTGGCATTTTACAAACATTTGTCAGACAAAATTAGTGAAAAACTATTAATTTGCTTCTCAGTCACATTTCCCTGCAACAGTCTGCAGCTGTTTGACCATGAGGATTTAAATAGAACAATTGCCTAGATTTTTATCCTAAACCAAGTCCCACAGAGTATTATATCAGACAAGCTTGTCTTAAATAAGACTCAAAAGGAGTGAGTTTCTTATCAAAAAAGAGGTTATTCATAGGGCAGCCTCATCAGTAATTTCAATATTCTGCATTGTAGGCATATTCTATGTTCATTATCTTAGGCAGTAGGCAAGCCCTCTAGAGCTATCACTAACTGTTCATTTATCATCACTTCCCAGGCATCCACAAACATTATTTTGCTGGTGAGAACATTGCCTTATCATTGGGGAATAACTCCTTTACTGGATAAAGTCCCTTTGACCACTGCATAAGACATAGCTCCAAATAGTCTATTGTCAGATCCATGAGAGCCTTCCTTTAACAGCTTTTCTCAAAGCAGGTGGCCTACAGGTTGCTGGCAATGAAGAGGTTCTTCGGATTCACATTGTTCTCTCTCATCATCTCCCCCATTATTCTTGTTACAATATGCATATATATAATTAGGTCCAGAATCAATGACCACCTTTACAGTTTCCTTGACTTAGTCTGGAGGAGACTTTCAGGTGCCCAGACCAACAATTAGCATCTTGGCTTGGTAGTGAGTACCACAAAGGTAGCCATGAGTACTACAGAAACCTTTCTTAGTTAGTAGACATCTTTATTTCATTTCTTATTCCAACTATTTTCTCAAATAGTAGAAAATACAGAGTATGTAACATAAAAGTCTCTGTAATAAACTAATTGTCTATGAGTCATTTGACTTTCTTATATAGTAGCTCATATTTACACAGGAATGGGTAATGTAGGAATAATTCACAGTGCTTTACACAGTAAGAGGCACTAAAGAACAAAACAAAATTTCCCTTACTCCATATTCTTCTTTAGAATAACCATTAGTTCTCATTACCTTTACACTGTCCCTGTGCCACTTTGTTTCATTGGTCAGATTTATATATTAAGTGGATTCAGGGTTAGATCAAAAGTATCTTCTCCAAAGGCTCTCCTTTTCCTCAAACAACCATGTTAAATGTATATCTCATCCACTAAGGCAAAACTTTTTTTCTTTTATTAGATATTTTCTTTATTTACATGTCATATTTCCCAGTTTCCACTCCAAAACAAAAAACATCAAGAACAAACCCCTGTTCCCTCCCCACCCCCCACCCCCCACCCCCGACCCCCGCTCACTACCCTACCCTCTCCTGCTTACTGACCCTGGCATTCCCCTACACTGGGGCAAAGAACCTTCACAGGGCCAAGGGCCTCTCCTCCCATTGATTACTGACTTGGCCATCCTCTACTATACATATGCTGCTGGAGCAATCAGTCCCACCATGTGTGCTCCTTGGTTGGTGGTTTAGTCTCAAATGAAGGAGCTAGAGAAACGACTGAAGGAGCTGAAGGGTTTGCAGCCCCTTAGGATGAACAACAATAAGGCAAAACTTTTCAATTCTGGTACATATCAAGAATTATAGCTGTACCACTTCTGCCCACTCCTTTCTGCTTGGGCAGACTGCTACCTAGTCTGCTCCCCTGAAGACATCATATCCTGAGCCATCCCAGAAGATCCACTGCACTCAGGGTAACTGACACTACAGCATGAGGCATTCTAGATCTGCTGCACACAGGGCAACTGGCATTCCAGGAGATCTACTACACACAGGATAACTGAGCAACTGATTGCCAGCTTGTCTGCTCCCCTGGAAAAAGAAACACAGCTTGAAGGCATCCTGGGAGCTCCTCTGTACACAGGGCAATTGGGCAACTGACACCACAGACTGAAAACATCCTGGGGGCTCAATGGAACGCAGAGTAACTGAGTCAACAGACTGAAAGCTTCCTTGCAGTTCTCCTGCACAAAAAGAAACATAAACTACAGTCCATGAAGGCCTCCCAGGAGATCTACTGCAGCCAAAGCAACAGATCAGCAGCTTCTCTGCCTCTCTGAAGAGCCTCCAGTTGGAAGGTCTCACAGGTAGTCTGCTATATCCAGGGCCGCAGGCCCAACAGGAGACATGAAGCAACTCAGAGACAAAAGAGGCAGACTTCAGACGGGGCACCCAGACCAGCAAACAACAAGGATAACCAGATGGCAAAAGGCAAGCACAAGTCCATAAGCAACATAAGCTAATATACATGGGCATCATCAGAACCCAGTTCTCCCACAACAGCAAGCCCTGAATATATCAATACATCTGAAAATCAGGAAGCTGTCCTAAAATCCTATCTCAGGAAGATAATAGTGTCCTTTAAGGAGGATATAAATAACTCACTAAAAGAAATACAGGAAAACACAGGTAAACAGGTAGAAGCCCTTAAAGAGGAAACAAATAGATCCCTTAAAGAAATACAGGAAAACACAATCAAAGAGATGAAGGAATTAAATAAAGCAGTGCAAGACCTAAAAGTGGAAGTAGAAAAATTAAGTGGGAATGGAAAACCTAGGAAAAAGGTCAGGAATTACAGATATGAGTATCGCCAACAAAATACAAGAGATTGAAGAAAGAATCTCAGGTGTAGAAGATACTGTAGAAGAGATAGACACAACTGTCAAAGAAAATTCAAAACATAAAAACTCCTAAACCAAAACATCCAGGAAATTCATGACACGATCAAGAGACTAAATCTAAGTAAGAATAATCGAAATAGACAAAGTGACAATTCCTAGTTTAAAGGACCTGACAATGTCTTCAACAAAATCATAGAAGAAAACTTCCCGAACTAAAGAAAGAAATAGCCATAAAGGTACAAGAAGCCTATAGAACAGCAAATACATGGGACCAGAAAAAGAGTATCCTCTTGACACATAATAATCAAAACACTAAACACACAGAACAAAAAAAGAATATTAAAAGTTGCAAGGGAAAAAGGTCAAGTAACATACAAAGGTAGACCTATCAGAATTACACCAGACTACTCAACAGAGACTGTGAAAACCAGAAGTCTCTCAAGAAAGAAATTGAAGATTTCAGAAAATGGGGAGATCTCCCATGCTCATGGATTGGCAGAATTAAGATAGTAAAATGACCATCCTACCAAAGGCAATCTACAGATTCAGTGCAATCCCCATCAAAATCCCAACACAATTCTTCAAAGACATGGAAAGAGCAATTCTCAAATTCATCTGGAAAGGGAAAAACCCAGAATAGCAGAAACGAACACTTACCAATAAAAGAATCACTATGGTAATCACCATCCCTGTCCTCAAGCTTTACTAAAGAGCAATAGTGATAAAAACTGCATAGTATTGGCTCAGAGACAGATACATTGAATAGTAGAATAGAATTGAAGGCCCAGAAATAAAACCTCACACTTAAGGACAGTTGATCTTTAACAAATAAGCCAAACATATACAATTTAAAGAAGAAAGCATTTTCAATAAATGGTGCTGGTCAAAATGGCTGTCTGTATGTAGAAAAATGAAAATATATCTATATTTGTCACATTGCTCAAAGCTCAAGTCCAAGTGGATCAAGGACCTTAACATAAAACCAGATACACTGAATCTAATAGAAGAGAAAGTGGGAAAGAGACTTGAACTCATTGGCACAGGTGAAAATTTCCTAAACAAAACTCCGATGACTCATTGTCTAAGATCAAGAATTGATAAATGGAACCTCATGAAACTGGAATGTTTCTGTAAGGTGAAGGCCATAGTCAATAAGATAAATCAGCAACCTGTGGATTGGGGAATAATCTTCATTAACCCTAGATCCAATAGAGGGCTAATATCCAAAATATACAAAGAACTTAAGAAGCTAACCACCATATACCAAATATCCTAATCAAATAATGGGGTATAGAACTAAACATCAACTAACTCATCCTTGTGAAGTATTTGCCTACAATCGCATGCATATGAATTTAAAAAGAAGGTAATTTTGAGTTTGGAAACAGGATTTATTTTTTCTTTTCTTTCCTGCCAATAACATAGTTCAGTTGCACAAATTAGAGAGTTATTGGTGAACAACCACAATCCAGATAAAGATTATTTTGCATTCTTAGTGCTCATTTGTAAAGAGGGTACAAGTGTTGAGTTTTGTTTGGTAATGTGAAAACATTCACATTTACCTTGATATAGCTCTCAACATATTTATTGTCCTGAGCAATCTATTTTTGCCTGAAGTTTTTCAGATTGTGAGTCAATTCTAAACTAGTACATTTTAGAAACAATAGTTCAGAGTCATTTGGAATAACCTTGTTGTTAGTAATCTGAGGTAAGTTTGAACTTCTCTATTGTAATTATATTATTGTATAAAATAGTATTAAAATCTATGCTGTATTTATTCTCCAATCAAAATTTCTAGTTGAATTTCTACCTAGTAGGGTTCATTTTTGCTAGTCTATTCTTGTAATAATTAATATTGTAAAGTTATTGTATATTTATTTAGAAGTAGTCATCAGCTCTCAATTTAGCTGCAACTGGTAAATACACCAATTGTGTGATTATATGAATGATAATAGTATGGGAGGTGCAGGGAGAAACACATGTGTTTCTCATTAGAACCTCTCTGATCCTATCTTGGCTATAGCACAAAAATGGGAGAGACATAGGAGAATCTGAGTAACAGAGACTACACTGTAAATATGACTTGGAAAGTATCTGTTATGATACAAGTAAAGGAAAACTGAATGAGATAGCAGAAAGAAAACGTTTAGGTTACATGGGATTCCTCCAAAGCAGAATTTCTAAAGAAAACTTGAGATCAGGTAAAGTGACACATGTATTTCTGAAAGCCTATAATGCCCAGGGGACTCTTACTGACCAGAGGACAGTTCGCTGAAAGAAGACCAATGATCCTACTGCTGTCTAGACTCCCACTGTAAAATTTTGAATGTACTGAGTCTATAAAAATATAAAAGCTATTTTTGCAGTGATATTGATGACTGTAGACTCACAGTTGAGAAAGCGGGAAATAGGCCTCTGTGACAATTCCTCCTCCTCCAAAAAGCAACAACCTGGACAGGAAAACATCAAGGAGAACTCTTAAATACTGTGATAGGCATGCTGAACTCTAACTTTTCACAATTGATGCCTTCTGGAACAGGTCCTGGTAGGGAAGGACTCAGTTATTTTTAAGTGGCTGGCTACTGTGAGATTGACCATGCTCCAGTGAGTATATGGGACTCTTCCTCTTCCTTTCCCTCCCCCTCCTCCCCTCCCCTTTTCTTTCTCTTCCTGCTTCTTTGTCTACTTTGTGAGTGAGAGGTCACAAGGGCTTGGAGGCAGACCTGGAAGAACAAGGAAGTAAGCATGGAAATTCCCAATCAATGCAATGCTGCTGGAAAAAAATATACTGAATGCTTCTTTTTGAGCCAATGTTGCTGCTAATTAAGCATTTATTCATGATAAGATTGAAATTCATCAGAGACAGGGAACAGGAGGGTGTAGATATGATAGAGATATTAAGTTGAAATATATTTATATGAAAGTAGTAGTAGGTAATTATACCTACCAAAGATACTATACCATGTGCATTTTAATTTGGAATAAAAAACCTTAAGATTGTGATATATCTATATTGGGAGATCTGGGGTAAACCAGAGTATTGTAGAGTATTGCTTTTGTACATAAAATTGAATTAAACATCTGTGATAATGAGAAAGTAGCCTTTGGGCTGTGAACATTGCTCACACAGTCCTGTGCTCTTTCATCAGAGAGGTATTGACGTAAACAGGATGTGTCCACAGGGTCAGCCTGGAGTCAGTAAGACACACTGAAGCCAAGTGACAGGACAAAATTCTCAAGATTAGAAGGGGTCCAGTCCCACACTTACCACTGGCCAGTCAAAAAAATGGGGGATACCTCCACCAAGACACCAAGACCTGTTAGCAATCCTGTGGATGTCTCTCAATTTTACAGATTGTATTTATAACAGTTATGATCAAATACTTGACTAAAATCTATCTGTAGAGAGAAAGAGTTTATTTCAGGTTATACTAAACAGAGACACAGTTCAGGAAAGCAGGTGAAGTGACACAGCTGTACACACAGCTTCCATTATCAGGTAGCAGAGAGAAAGAAATGCCATTGCTCCAGTGATTCTGTCTTTTTCATTCACTCAGATGTAAGAGTGCTGTTTACATTTTCAGAAGACTCCCTCCCCATAGCATCCAAGTATAGAATTTCCTCATTGACATGTACGCATATTTGTCTTTTAGATGATTTTAGATCATATAAAATTACCAATCTGTATTGACCATCATAAATATAAACCCTGTCAATGTGAATTAAAACCATACAATTTAAAGCCATAAATTTCATCCTCATTTTTCCATAAGCTCATAAAGTCATTGTAAGACAGTATGTGTTGCCTATGAGTCTTTATAGCCTTTCACTGTTACAACACTATTCATAAATCTACCATCTCTTCTGAGAGCCAAAACAATCTCTTAACTGTGAGACCTTATAAAATTAACACACTGTTCACAGTTTGAATATGCAAGATCGCAAGGGTCATTCCTATTTCAAAAGGGAGGAATGTGACACATCGGGAATGATACTGCTAAAGAATTACTAAAAGCCTTCAAAAGCAAGCAGGAAATCCTGAAGCCTTGCGTTAGGCATCGGGAATTCATGATGGAATCACTTTGGCTCTATGGAGTCGGATTGGCATAACCTCTCTACCTCTGATGCCTGCAGCACAAATAGCCTCTCTCATTGGCTATTTCCACTTGATGTCTAAATCTTTCTTACATGGGCAATTTAATGGCCTTCATATTTGTAATATAGTAAGATCTCTACTGACATTAAGCTGTACCATTCACACGTCATACAGTGATTTTTGAGGACTTCATTGTGGGGACAGCAGATGTGTTATACTATTCCGAGCCTTAGGGGATCTTTGGAATTGTGATGCAAATTCAAGGAGATCCTGAGTATCGCCTCTTCTGTGTTTACAAAGCCACTACCACATGTACCATGGCACCAAATTATGAGGCAAGCTCCTCAAATCAGTGTCTTAGGTGATTCAAGATCATGCTAAGTTGGGGGAGCATGTTAACTATAACCTCCTAGAGCTAACCATGGCTGTTCCTGAAATATATACTGTTGTATGTGACATTGTTCTTTGGAGGAAATAAATGCAAGAAGCAGTGAGTTTTTTTTTTTTTATTGCTTGTTGGAAGATCTTAAATTTTGCTGTTTGGCTTTTAAGGATTGCAGAAGACACTTGTTTCCATTACAATGAAGAAGTCTGATGACCATTTATAAAGGTTGTATTGGGGAACAGCAATATGTAATGTGCTATAGATCTGGGAACCCATCTAAAAAAGAAATATAAAGATACCAGATAAAAAATCTAAAATAAATACCAGTCGTATTTGGAATAAGGGCAAGCAAAACCCACAAGGTTATTGAAAAATCAAAGGCCAGGTTGATGGGTTTTGAGTCGCGGCGGGAAGCGTCTGCAGACACCAGACCCAGGCAGTTCCACGTGTAAGAGGTTTAATTGGAAGGGGGTAGGAGGGTAGCAGCGCAGGAAGAGAGAGGGGAGAGAAATAAGAAAAGAGAGAAAGATGGAGGAAAGTACCCATGTATGTATATATATATATATATATATATATATATATATATGTCGTGACGTAGCAGTCCAGATAAAGGTGGGAGCTGAACCCAATGGATTCTGGGAATATGGTGGCCGTTGCCCTGGCGACAGGTCTGTAGACCCACCCGTATCTGCCGCAGGTTCTGGATGCTAACATACCTCACTTTTTTATATTATAAAGAGAAGGAAAGAAAAAGGGAAGGGGAAGCCGATGATTAAAAGGGAATGAGGGCGTCGTGTCTCTTGGGCTACTTCCTGCTGTCTAGGGGCATTGTCAATGGGGGTTGCTGGCTTTTGCCATCGGGATCCACTTGGTAAATGTTTGTACCAGGTTCCTCTGTGGGCAGTGGCTCATCTGTGGGCAGCGGCTGGTAATCCTGTAATAGGAGCTGATTGATAGTTTGGTTAGAAATTTTTTGTATTTGTCTTTGAAGGAGTGTAGAGACAAGATTAATGAGGCAGGGAACAAATAATAACACCAGGAAGATGACTAAGAGAGGAGTTA
>NW_022196913.1:32153073-32153850 GCF_008632895.1 Mastomys coucha
ACTCGGGGATCTACCTGAGAAGCTGGTAAAGGAAATAACATGGTAGTGTTAGTAGGTTGTTTGGCTAAAAGAAGGAACAGGGGAACCGCTGGCGAGCCTGGGTTTAGGCGAATGTGGGGAGCAAAGGAAATAGAGGCTCCCAGCCTAGTCAGAAGATCTCTTCCCAATAAGGGTACAGGACACGTTGGTACTACCAAGAAGGAATGGGTGAAAGGTACACCCCTAAAAATGCAGTTAAGTGGTGGGGTCTGAAGAGGGAAGTAAGGTTGTCCTCTTAACCTGACAATAGGAGAACCAGAAGGAGAAGTGGACCCCCAAAACTCTGTCAGGACTGAGTAAGTGGCTCCAGTGTCCAAGAGGAAGGAGATGGACTGCCCACATACTACGATATTTACCCTGGGCTCCCTGCTAGTGATGGCAGTAGTCAGGTCAGCGGAGCTCAGGCTTCCTCAGTCAGCCATAGCCAAGCCTAGGAGATCAGTTGGAGGGTTATCTGGGAGTGATGTCCCTTTGTTTTGTGTAACATGAGGGCAATCAGCAGCCCAATGTCCCTCTTGATGGCACCTAGGACATGGCCCTCTTGGCTTGCGAGGGTTAGGGCATGATTTTGTCCAATGACCCTTTTTGCCACATTTGTAGCAGGTGCCTGGTGGTCTCTGAGTCTAAGGAGACCATGAGTCCAGGGTAGTGCCTGGGGCTGGTCGAACATCCTTTGCCAGCATGTGGTATTTCTGCTTGCGGATTCTATCATCTCTTCCATGGTACACTTTGAAGGCC
>NW_022196913.1:32155441-32169307 GCF_008632895.1 Mastomys coucha
CCCAGCCTGTTTTCTATTTGGGAAAGTTCACTAAGGGAGAATGGAACATGTACTCTGACAAGCCCATCCACTCCAGCGACTTCCCGTAGAGGTAGGATGGTTGCTGGGTCAGGTGTCTTTGGAGAGGAGGGACTTGAAGGTTTGGCTGCAGTCTTAGAGCGGGTTACAGGAGGAGTAAAGGTAGCTGCCACTGTGGGGCATTTGGAGCGGCCCACATCTGGCACAGAAGTTGAGGGGTCTAGAGAGGGAGAGTTATTAGGTTCTGCAGCATCTTGGTGAGGAGGAGGAGCTGGAGCGGCAGTTTGGGCTTTTGGCGGTGAGGAGACAGGATTATGACGAAAAGGGGGTGGTTCCTTAGCTGGATCCAGCATTGTAGACTCATCTAGAGAAAGTTGAGGTTGTGTAGACTTCATGGCTAAGAGAAGTTGGGTTGGGGAACAAGAAGAACACAAGGAGGGATTGGAACGGAGATAGATAAATGTTTGAACATAGGGAACCTCCTTCCATTTAACAGTTTGCCAGCAGTATGTATTAGGACCCCTTAAAATAGCTGGGTCTATAGTACCATTAAGTGGCTAGTTTGAATTCCCATCTAGTTGATATTTAACCCAGACCTTGTTGGAGAGATATATTAATTTTGATGCCTTCAAATCAGGCGTTAGCTTTAAAGATTTGAGATTTTCCAGGAGACAACCCTGTGGGGTGCCTGGAGAAACTGGTCGAAGACATTCTGGAACCCACTGGGGGGTGGTTGGATGTTCCTACTAGCGTCCTGAGAACAATCCAAGCACCAAGAAAAATAACAGCCGAAGCTAGTGGTTTCAAGTCATCACGAGAAACCCTAGTGGCAATTTGGCAGGGCCGGGTGGCCTGCGGGGGAAAGTAACTCACCCTGGATACAGGGGTTTGGGGGGCAGTAGCCCGGTAAGTATTAAGGGGTGGGAGTTACCTCCGAGGGAGGGGCACCCAGTGTGAGAATGTCCTAACGCATATGTCAAGGAAATCTGTACTCCATCAATTCCAGAGAATGGTTGGCCAGACCTTATCTGGAAATCTGAAGGTCTTCTCCCTGACTGATCCTATTAATTAATATGCCCATGTCTGTGTGGCTGGTTATGAGCAATCTGGTAAATGGAAAACATGGAACTGAATTGAGTGGTGCCTGAGTAGGGTACGGCTCACGTGGTTAAGAGTTCGTAGTCTAGAGGCACTTGGCTGTAGGTTTGTTGTGTCCCGAAGTGTCTGGTGTCTCTAGCAAGAAGTGGTGAGCAGTTGCCAGGTGAGTGGTGCTCTCCAGCCTCTACGTTGGTACTGGGAGCGCTCCCTGTGCAGGGTACTGGGAGCACTCCCTGCTCAGGACTGAACGCAGCAGCAGCAGCATCCACTGTGGTGGTACTGGGAGCGCTCCCTGCGCTGGATGGAATGTAGCAGCGGCGGTGGCGGGAGCTGCTCCACCTGGCAGCCGGGGTCCCAGCGGCCGCTCTACGTGGCCATGTACCCTGTCCGCCCCGGTGGTGAGGAGCCGGTCGGTAGACGCAAACTGCCATGCTCCCGGTTTCGGCACCAAATGATGGGTTTTGAGTCGCAGCGGGAAGCGTCTGCAGACACCAGGCCCAGGCAGTTCCACGTGTAAGAGGTTTAATTGGAAGGGGTAGGGGGGTAGCAGCGCAGGAAGAGAGAGGGGAGAGAGAGAAGAAAAGAGAGAAAGATGGAGGAAAGTACATATATATATATATATATATATATATATATATATATGTCGTGACGTAGCAGTCCAGGTAAAGGTGGGAGCTGAACCCAATGGATTCTGGGAATATGGTGGCCGTTGCCCTGGCGACAGGTCTGTAGACCCGCCCATATCTGCCGCAGGTTTTGGATGCTAACACAGGTTACTTAGCATTTTAAGTAACCTGGATCAAAACTACAACAGTGAGACCACATTGGCCACCCATTGTAATGCACACTGTTACCAGCAAATTTGATGAAAATAGTGCTAAAGGTAAGAGATTATGGAATGAGATGTCTCATGTTCTATTTGCTTGATATATATAAAAAAAAAAATCCACTGAGACTAAGGGAAAAGATCTCATAGTGATGGGTAACTACTATTGTGAGCTATCTCTAAGGAGTATTACCTAGACAAGCCTCATATATCAATTAATCTAACTGTAACTAATATATTATTGTTTCAACCAAATATGTCTCTGTTATAGTTGTGGCTAGTTGTGCTGATATATTGGTTCTTGTATGCTAGACTAAAAACCAATGAGGTGGGCATAACATAAGAAGGAAGAGAACGGCTTTTGAGGTTTCTTGGTTAAAGGAATATGGCCAGCCTACCCAAAAGCCTCCTGTACAACTGTATTTGAAACTTATATTACAGATCTAATGTGACTATATGCAGCAGCAAACATTGAACTGTATTCCATGGATATTGACAATGACTCATAAAGGTTAATAAATGGCAACAGACTCCTGGCTGTTAGTGTAGTTTCATGTTCAAATGCTCAGAGAACAGTGAAATAAGATAATTATCTGACCCAAGATTCAATGAAGATTTCAAAATAGTTTACTTTTTAAAAAATAGGAAGCTAAGTAAAAGAATGGAAGTCTTAGGCATAGCTATTTTCCCATGGGCTGAAGTCTTCAGTCAAAGTATTGTTGGCATGAGCACATGTCAAGGATCCAGTTCTTCAGACCCAAAAGTAATGGACAAATTTTCCTCACCACAGCTCAGGATTGGAACTAGCAAAGCATTACTCCTTTGGTCCAAGTACTAGAGTTTATTAACAATTTATCAGCTTGTATAAAAACTAGCAAATTCAGCTTCCTCCTGCCATATATTTACAGGCTGAAATTACTCACCTCCAGACAGCTTATATCTAGAACAACTAACTCCTACCCTACTCCTGCCCCTATGCTGTACCTAATAAAAGCAGCGAGGTTCCTGTTTCAGTAGTTGGTACCATTTCATCAGAGTGTGTACATCCCATGTAACTGTATATTATCACATATGTGCCTGTGGTTTCTTCGGTATCAACATCCTCTCTTTATTCCATCACCAATCCCAGTCAGGGTTCCAGAACAAAGCTGCATAAGAAGAAGCAGTTATTTACAGCATAACTTGAACTGTAGTCATGGTTCTGACATACGTTAAGCAATGTAGATACCACATGGTTATTTATCATGATAATCAGGTTGTTAACACACTCTGAAAGGGAAACATCAATATAGTCGCAACTTTGATTTTGTACATTACTTCCTTCTGACCCTAGAGGGGTATGTGAGGTTGGAGTGCTATGTTATACTCATAATAAAAAGGAATAAAGAAATACAGTAAATAAAGAGGAATAAAGAAATACAGCATCTCAGAATAAACACCTAAGTTCTTGATGGATTCCACCAAGAGACTCCATCAAGACATACCAGTGTCTCTGGCTCAACTATTCCTTTGTAAATAATCTTCATCCAAGTTCCTGTAAGGGAAACTGGACACTGTATCATTTATAAAACTGGTTTGAACATTTTACTTCTTTTGGTGCCATCATTGCCCTATCTGGAGTGAACAGACATTTATTCAGGCCTTATTTGGAGAAGTAAAGCCTGGTGAACCTTAGAAGTATCTTTCAATCATTGTTCCAGGAAGCAAACATACAATATACTCTGGAATTGCTGGTTCTTAAAGAATTTCGTTTCCCTGGAGATATGTAACAATGTCTGCAGGCATTGTGTGCAGTTTAAATTGGCCTATGGTAGAAAAGAGGAGTATTATAGGTCCTAGTAGGAGGAATAATATATGTGTTTAGATGCCATGACAAGCTGAGCTCCCAAACATAGAATGATCAAGCCAAAAAATTTTAAATGAAATCAATTTGAGAACTGTATTCATCAGTGGTTAGATGGCATGTTCTTTACATGTCTGTGAGGTCCATTTGGCTTATGATGTTATTTAACTCTAAAGCTGCTCTACATAGCTTTTATTTGGATAACCTCTCTATTGGTGAAAATAGAGTATTGTCACTACCCATTGTCACTATGTTACAGTCCACATGTGGTTTTATGCCTTGTAGTGGTTTCTGTATGAAATTAGGTGCCCCTGGTGTAGGCATATAAATATTAAAATTGAAATTCCTTTTGGAAGATATTTCATTTAATGAATATGTATTGTCCTTTCCTATCTCTTCTGACTAGGTTTGTTTTGGAGTTTTTTCCAGGTGTTCAAAAACCTGTATCTGCTTGTTTCTTAGTTGTGTTACTTAGAATTATTTTTCTATATTTTTCCCTAAAGCAGTGTATGTCCTAAATAGTAAAATTTGTTTCTTGGTAATAACAGAAATATGGATCTTGTTTTCTAGTTCAGTCCATTTGTCTGTATGTTTTATTGGGGGACAGAGACAGACAATGTTAAGAGATATTATTGAATATTACTTATTAATGCCTACTATGTTGTTATAATAGTATATTTTCTTAGAACACTTTCAGTTAACTGTGCTGAGATTATTTATTCCTTGTGTCCATTGGTGTGTGCTTAATCTCCCCCTCATACTGAAAAAAATCCTTCTGCTATCCTCTGTAGCTCTGACTTGATAGACATGAATTCCTTAAGTTTGTTTTTAGCATGGTCTATTATAGTCTGGGTTTGGAACTCAGTTCTTTCAGAGAATGTAGGGCATCAACCCAAACCCTTCTAGATTTCAGATTCTCCATTGAAAAGCTGGTGTTATTCTAAAAGATCTCTCATTATTTATGACTAGGTTTTCCCCCTTATATCTTTCAATATCCTTTCCCTATCTGTCAATTTCTTGTATTGATTTTGAGTGTCATAGGAGTTTCTTTTCTGTTCCTGTCTGGTATTCTACCTGTCTATTGAACATTGAAAGGTATCATTTTCTTTAAATCTGGGAAATTTTTTCTGTACCTTTATTTATGGGTTTCATCTTTGTGTGTGTGTGTGTGTGTGTGTGTGTGTGTGTGTGTGTCTTCAGGGACTTCATGGTGTCCAAGACTTCATGGACATTTTGTGCCTGAACCTTTTTATAGTTTTCTTTAACTGGATGATCCATTTCTTCTACTTTGTTGTCAAGAACAGATATTCTCCTTTTTACTTGATCCACAATGTTGGTGAGGCCCTCCACCAAGCTTTTTGCTTGAATTTCTAATTTTTTCATCAAGTTTTATTCCAGTTTGAATTATCTTCAGTAGTCTATATCTTCATGAAATTTTATACATTGTCATATATTGAATTGTTTTCATTACATTCAACTATTTGTATTCTCACAGTCTTTCTTGGGGCATTGATTCATAGCCCCTTGAACATACTTAACATGCTATTTTGAAGTCCTTGTCTTACATATCGGCTAAGTTGCTTTTCTTAAGGAGTGCTACAGTGGGTATGTTGGCTTCTGAAGGAGTCATATTACATTGGTGGTTTGAGTTTGTGTTTCTCAAATGGAATATATGATCTCTACTGAAGATATTTATGGTGTTTCCTAGTGTGGCTACCTAGTCTTGCTTTTGTTTGATGACTGTTTTGCTCTTTGATATTACCCCAACCTTACAGAATATGAATCATCTGAAAAATGCTTGGCAGAGGATATTGAATGTCTGCAAATATGCTGTATACATTTTCAAAGATTAAATTAAAATGTCATTCAAAAGGAAAATAAAGAAATTGAAGGATTTAACTTGAATGACACCCTACCATTATATGAGTTGGAATTACAACTTTAGAAGAAAGAAAGAATCATTTTGAGATACATGTGTTTTTCCTTCCTCTTAATGGTTTAAATTGTTGCTATGTTAGAGCTCCTGTTTGTCCATCTTTACAAAGGAAATCGATGAGAAAGCCAATAGTGATCATTGCCAAATTTTGAAAAGTGTATATGATACAAAGCTGAGAAGAGAAAGAGAAAAGTCACCTTTTAATTTTCAGTGTTTTCGTGCCATCAAGGACAAGGGAACATTCTATATAGGTAATGACAGCAACCCAAGGCTATACAGAGCTCCAGATGATGTGCAAGGTTCCCAGTGTTGGCATGCTGCCTCTTGAAACTGCCAATAATGCAATGGTGAAATTCATATGTTCTGTAACCTACCTATTTATCATCATGCTATTTAAGAAGGTTCTGCCTATTTACAGAGTTGTTTAAAGCATAAAGGTCACAGAAAGGTTCTTCATATCCTAGTAAAGGTAGCAATGCATGACATTACCATGATGACTTGTCAATTATAGACTAAGGCATCATTTTTATAAAACATTCTTGACATTCTCAATATGAGTAAACAGACAATAGTATGCTCATTCACCTAAGGCATAAACAAGACAAACAAAGTAACTTAGTTCTCCTTGTCACATTACCATCCAAAATGTTAACATTACACATTGAGCTGAAGATCCAAGTTCACCAATGTCTTAGTATTGAACATCAGTAGAATCCCCTGAGACATTAAATGGTCTGAAGAGAATGACTTGAACACTTGGGCCCAACTAAAGCTTCAAATGTTTGAAAAATGCAGAAGCACTGGTGAGAGTAATGCTAAATAAAAACAAAGATAGAGTGCTCACTTTAGCAGCACATATACTAAAAACAAAGATAGAAATGCAGATACTCACAGTCAAGCATTGACCAGAGGTCACGGACCCCTATGGCAGGGGAAGGGGAAAAGGAAGGGGAAGGACTGAAGGAACTAAAGGGGATGGCAATGTAATAGGAAGACCAACAGTGTCAATTAACCTGGACTCCTGGGATTTCCCAGAGACTGATCCTGCAAGGAAAGAGCATACACAGGGTGGGGGTATACAGGGAACACCCTCACAGAGGCAGAGGGGAGGGGGATGAGGGAAGAACTTTGAAGGGGAGACCAAGAGAGGCCAAAGTTTGGATGTGAATAAATAAAATAATAAATTAATAAAAGAGGAAGACCCACATTTCAAAATATCAATCTAGGAAAATATAATACCTAATGTTCCACAAAAGCAGATGTCCCTTACTCTACACACCTCAATATACCAAGTTACACAAAGGGAGATACCATCGGCAGACTTCCTCTCACAGATTGACTGTTTGGTAACCTGGGAATAAAAGTGAGAGATTTTAGAAGCACTCCTTGCTTTTATCAGGGGCCTGATGCTAATGCTAAATTGCTTCTGTGACTGAGCATGTCCTCTATGCCCATGTGCTATGGCAGACAGCCAAAGCCAAATGTTATTCAAAGGAATGTTTGAACAAATAATAATGGTGTCTATCACATCAATCTCCAAGTTGAAGTAATGCTCACTGAACTTTTAAAAAGTCACTGACTTCTAGCTTTTCTCCCTCCATGCTAATAGTCATGATTCAGTGTAATGTAAAAGAGAAAGCATAATGGTCCAAATGTCACACCATAAACTTTCAAAGGCTAAGAAAGCAGCCAGTGCTAATCTGTGAGCAAGATACACTCAGGTTTGAGTATATTCCCTACTTTCTTTCTGTCGGAATCAGGGAATCAGGTTTATGTTGAGGTCCATTATCCATTTGGTGTTGAATTATGTGCAATATAATTCAGATAGATATCTAGTTTAAGTTTTCTATGTGTCACTCTCTTGTTTGCAATAGCCAAGAAATGGAACCAAACTAGGTGTTTATCACCTGATGAATTTATAATAAAAATTAGGTAAATTTATACAATGGAGTATAGTTGAGCTTTTAAGAAATAACAGAATTATGAAATTTGAAAGTAAATGACTAGAACAAGAAACAACAATTCTGAGTGAGGAAATCCAGATTCAGACACAAAAGCATCACATTTTGTCTCACTTCTGGATATTATCTTATCTTTGAGTATTTTTAATTCACAGAGAGGTTGGAAAATTACTAATGAGATATAGAAAACATCTTTCAAAGAAGTGAGAAAGCACTGGTAAATAAAGGAATAAACTGAACTATAAATAAAAAAGGGTTAAACAAGGATGCATGAGGGAAGATAGAATGAAATGATATAAAGGGTAAAAGGGCAATAATAGAAAAGGAAGGGTGAAATGAGATGGGTTAAAGAGATAGAATTAAGAAGAGAATATAGGGAGTTAAATGAGGGTTAATTCATGGGATCTTCAGCATCTGCCACCCTTCTCAGTGCAACCTCACCCTGGGTATTTCTTCAAGTCTTCTGAAGTAATTCACTGGCTTTGCCTTACTTTGGGATACTATAGGCACTGTACTAGGGATACAATCACATATGGACAAAATTGGCATATCAAGCAATAAAAATTTTATAATATAAATTATAATATATAAGTGAAATCTTCAAATGGATATTTTTACTGATCTATGATCAGTAGATTAGAGCCTTTCACCAATGCTTATCTTCTAGGATGCAACCTCTACTGGCTGGTTTTGTATGTCAACTTGACACAAGATGGAGTTATCACAGAGAAAGAAGCCTCCCTTGAGGAAGTGTTTCCATAATATCAAGTTGTAAGGCATTTTCTCAACTAGTAATCAAGGGTGGGAAGGCCCATTGTGGGTGGTGCCATCCCTGGGCTGGTAGTCTTAGGTTCTACAAGAAAGCAACCTGAGTAAGCCAGGGGAAGCAAGCCAATAAGTAACATCCCTCCATGGCCTCTGTATCAGTTCCTGCTTCCTGACTTGCTTGAGTTCCAGTCTTGACTTCCTTTGGTGATGAACAGCAACGTGGAAGTGTAGGCTGAATAAATCCTTTCCTCCTCAATATACTTCTTTGTCATGATGCTTTGTGCAGGAAGAGAAACCCTGACTAAGACACAACCTATTTGTCTTTATGAAAGTTTAGACTAGCATTAGCATTCTTGGTTTAGTAAATTTTAGTCAAAGTTTATAGATGATCAGTGTGTACCATTGATGGGGCCTGCTTTGGTGGTATTTTATTAAACTCTCTACGTCACACCTTTTCTTCACTTTCAAATCTTCTCTTGGTTTTAGTTCTGTTTCCTCCTAAGTGTTAATTCCTAACTGATTCTCCTGCCTTTATCTGTGTAATAAATGAAAGTCACTTGAGAAAGAAGTCCAATTTTCTCTGTATTATATTCTCCACCAGAAACCCATCACCCCTGTGTAATGATGAGACTACATATCATGCCAAATCTAATTTATAATTGTTATTGTCACTCATGTCACTCATGTCACTCATTGTCTTCTGAAGATGATTTAACTCAATCAATTTTTTCCTATGCCACCACCTCCCAACATGTCCAA
The DNA here is from genome assembly GCF_008632895.1 of Mastomys coucha. NCBI lineage: Eukaryota > Metazoa > Chordata > Mammalia > Rodentia > Muridae > Mastomys > Mastomys coucha. The sequence continues at coordinate 32,164,651 of NW_022196913.1, forward strand.
TCCATCTTCCTTGTTTTGCCTAGGAGACAGAAGTACATTTTAGCCCTAAAATTCTCACTTTAGAAAATGTGATATATACTAGATTCTTATCCTTACCTAAAGTCTGTGCCACCCTCCAAGCAGAACCATTCTTCATTGAAACAGTTGGTGAATGACTTCATGGATAGATCATCTTAATACACACACCATTTCTTAAATGAATGTAACCTGTTCTCCATGGGCTGAGAATGACAATCACCCAAGTCAAATAACTTCGACAATAGCAGGAAGTCTGTATCCAAATATCGTGCCTACAATTCATCCCTTGATGCAGCAGAACTGTCATTGTAGCTTAGCTACGATGGGGGGGGTGTAAAATCCTTTGGTGATGTGAGGGTCATTAAAGTACAGCCTTATTACAATGAATTCCAATGTCTAAAAATTGTTCTTATTTTGGGCTTGTACCACAGTAAGAGCCAAGATTTTAAGCTCTACTAAAACCAAACAAAGAAACAAAAAGGCTTTATCTATTTATGTTCATTTAAAAAAATACTAGTAGTGATGTATTATTTTAAAATATACAGTTAATATATTTGGAGTTATTTCAAATTAAAAAAAGAAAATGTGATATAAAAAAAGCAGTGAAAGTGGAATTTGAAGAATATTATCTTTTTTTGAGAGTCAGTAATTTTCTGAAAACTTCACAGGTACTAGCCTACCTTTTCTGAATCTAATCTGGTCTAAAATTCTACTAACCAAGGTCAATGCCTACATTTTATATTTCTTAAATTTTATCATATAAAAGTAATGTTTCCAATATACTTATGAATGACAAAGAGAAAGTTTATTCCCTTCTCTTTAAGCAAAATCTCCCTCTATGTTAACCTATGGCATCTAACTTCAATGTGAGATTGTTCAATTATAGTTGCTTAGCAAGGATTCCCACTGAAAATGACGCACAGTCTGTTAAGTGCTGGAAACAACATTCTTTACCATCTAGTGACTGAAATGTCTGTCATGCAAGGAGCCCATGCTGTTCTTCTATTCAATACCAGAGAGATTGGGAGCAGGGGGGAAAAACAAACTCCTACTGAGAAGTAAGATAATGTTCAGCAAGATGAGCAATCTACTGACACTTTTTAGCTTTTCACATGCTTAAGTCAGGAGATCTGGGTGGTAAGAAATGAATTTTTAAATGCTTCACCTTGCAAGAAAGTGATTTATGGATCTACAAAGAGCAAATCCTCACTAATAGGAGAATGCCAGAGACACCATGCCTTTCAAGGGTATTTTACTGAGAACCTCCCATCCAGGGATGTCAATAGTAAATAACACTCCCTCACAGTAATTGGAATCATACATTTCCTGGTCAGAAAAACAGATGCCAAATTACCTCAGAAGATCTCTCAATAGTCATCCTTTGACTATACTATGTACATCTTAAACCATCAAGTGGAAGCCTCTTTGACCTGAAGGAATAGGATTCGTGCATTATTTGGAGAATTGATTTCATAGAAAGTAAGAAAAAAGGGTGTAGTATCAGAAGCCATGAGGTACAAAGAAGATTTCAGGGCCTTTACTGAAGAAATGTAAAATTCCTTTAGTAATAGAAGTAAATCTAGTGTCTTCACTGTTTCTTTGTCAAATCCATGCCTAGAGTTGAGTAGCAACTTGCTCATTGCCCATTTGTCAACTCTTATAAGAGCATACTTTATCTCGGATTAACACAAGCCAGATGTCTATTCATTTTGGGTATTCTGGTCCATATCTACGAAACACCATATGTATTTGACAATCCTTACTTTTCTCAAGTCTATATTTAGTATTTAGAAAGAATAAGGCCCTAAAAAGTATGAAAATCCATTCCTACCTCAATGACTGTTCTTAGTGATTAGGTTCAGAAACTAGGAGTATCTTGTCTGACCAGAACTGGTATCCCTGCAGCAAACCAGTGAAGAGAATTATTTGTTTCTTATAACTGTTCTTCTACCTACATAAACATTGAAGTAAGACTGAAAAACTTCTCAAGATCCTCAATTAATAAACAAATGGTCCATCACAATATTTTCATCTCAAATATAAACCTTCTATTTCTAAGGTGTTCATTGATGCATTGGGATGAAGACTCCTTTAATATTTTCTCTTTAAAATAATCCTGTGTTCAGTGATACTGTTCTTTAATATTAGAAACTGGTACTTTATCAATGTCTGCAATACTGAGGAGTAAATTGGTCATAATCTTTATTGATATAATATAAAATGTGTCTATTTGATTGTCTTATTCTAGTCAAATGCTCCACAAATAACAGAACTTAGGCATGTGAATACATGATTTACTACTTATTTGTAAATGAGAGAACATCAATATATATCAAATTGCTAGAATTAAGAAATGACTTTAATATGAATCAATCTACCAAACATGGAATTCTCTGTATCTATTATGAAAGCCAGCCACTTTTAATCAGCCCACATTTTCAGTGAAGTGAACAACACTGAAAGTACTATGCAACTAGCCTATCCCTAAATAGCCTGTAATTTTTAAGTAGTCTGAAATATACCATGATTAAATTATGAGAAGGCTCTTGGTTGCTATACAACAGTCTTGAATAACACTTCTTTGTGATTTCATCTTGTTAGCATCATCTTAACAATTTTGATGGCTTCTCTTCAGACTGAGTTACTAATGCTTCTCCAGGTCAAGATCACCTTCAGTGCACACCCACATTGCATACTACTTTCCCCTCATCTCCTGGTGATTGGCTTTTGCACACTGAGGAGACTGATGTTACCATGACACTACATTGTCTCCTTTGTTCTGAATTTCCTTTTTCTGACATTCTGAGAATTTTAGTGGCTTATAACATGATAACAAAGATTTGTTGTTGATGACAATTCAAACTTCATTTGTTCGAAGAAACAAGTTCCCTATTGTTAGGTACATTAAAGATTTCCATGGCTCCTACTACATATGTAGCAGAAGATTGCCTCATGTAGCATCAGTGGGAGGGGAGGCACTTGGAAGTCCTATGGAGGTTTGTTGCCCCAGAGAAGGAGGATGCTAGAGGGGTGAGGCAGGAGTGGATGAGTGGGTAGGGGAGCACCCTCTTAGAGTCAAGGGAGAAGGTTATGAGGTGAATGGTTCATGGAGAGAAGACCAGGAAGGAGAATAACTTTTGAAATGTAAACAAATAAAATAACAAATAATTTTTATTAGATATTTTCTTTATTTACATTTCAAATGTTATCCCCTTTCCCTGTTTCCTCTCTGAAAACCTACTATCCCATCCCCCCTCACCCTACTTACCAACCCATCCACTCTCATTTCCCTGTCCTGGCATTCCCTTACATGGGGGTATCGAGCCTTCATAGGACCCAGAGCTTCTCCTCTCATTGATGGAGGCCGTCCTCTGCTACATATGCACTTGGAGCCATGGGTCCCTCCAAGTGTACTCTTTGATTGGTGGTTTATTTCCTAAGATACCTACAGATGGCACAACTAAAGGAACAGCTCAAAATTTTGGTTTCTACCAACAACACTTGAGAATGTTGTGATTATCCATCAAATCCAAAAATTGCACTAACTCCTGTTCCCCATCTGGCTGCTCAACTTTCTTCAACTGGACTCAGAGTTGATTCAAAAGCAAAATCTGAGATAAAATGTGGCTCAATTGTACAGTTCACTAGCAGTTCTCCTAGAGGACCTGGGTTTCCAAGACACACATATTGACTAGCCATCATCTATAACTCTAGTTCCAGGGAATCCAAGGCAATATTCTAACCTCTACAAGAACTACATGCATATTGTATACAGATATACATGCAAACTAAATATCTAACTGCATAAAATAATAAAATAAGTTAAAAAGAAAAAAACTAAAACCCATGTACAGATATTTACCTGAGAGATGGAATATCATAATCTATCCTATTAGATTAACCCCAAAGCCAATCAATGGAAATATTTTCTTTACTCAGTATGGAGAATAGAGTTTTGTCGAGGATAGCTCAGATTGTGTCTTGCCTCTAAAAAACCTAGGATTTCCTCTTCTCTCACTCTCAGACTATTAATGGCAAGTGTAGTTTTCAGGCTATCTTAAGATACATATCAAGGATTTTTATGGAAATTTCTCTAGTAAATGAGAGACAGCTCAGTAAAAATCCTCAGAAGCATGCCATAAATTGACATGAATTTACTAAAGTGAAATGCACTATGAGGTGAAAAGAGAAGAAACACTACAAGGAAAAACATGGAATGAACAAAGGATGCTGTCCGAACACTAAATTTGGTAGAAAACTAAATGTACCTTAATATTAAGCCCTACTGGCAAAAGTAATCCTGTGCTCTCCGTTAGCCTTCCTTACTGCTCTGATTTGCTTCTGCAAAATTTTCTTGCCAAACAAGTATTCTGGGCTTCCATGTGTTGAATGGCTATAACTCTAGAGGACATTCTGCCTACTGATAAAGACACGACCTATATTGGACATAGTACTTCCAGGAATCAAGTGGGAAATAACCTAGAAGCTTTCTCTCTATGCAAGCTGCTAGGGGGAAAAAGCAGTCAGCATTCTACAGAACTGCTAATGCCTACAAACAACAATGAACAGAATGATAAAGTATCCCTAAAGGGTTATGATGATGTATATATATATATATATATATATATATATATATATA
>NW_022196913.1:32169317-32234272 GCF_008632895.1 Mastomys coucha
ATATATATATATATATATATCTCCTGGAGTCACCCAACAACCAGTTAAGAGTATGTAAGGCCCTCTCAATAGGAATTATTTTATACCAGGTACCCACTGCCCATGGTTAGTATGAGAAAATTAACTACTATACTTTTGGTAAACAGGAATATTTCCCATCTACATTCTAAGTCTTTATTTTTGTACACAGATAAGCATAGTTCTAATATCTCACCAAACAACCTTTTTTTTTTCTGTAGCAGTGATCATTATGGAAAGCCAAAATAGCTCCAGAGACAGCAAATGACTGTGAGGTACATAAGCCCTGTTGATTCATCTGTAGTGCAACCCTTATAACTAAGTGTCAGAGGACAGCATAGAAGCAGAGAAGAAAAGATGATAAGAGTACAAGGACCAGGACACAATGTCTGGTATAAAATGGTAACTTCTATATATATGGCAGGAAAGATTTACCTAAGACAATTCAACAATATGACCACCTAAGCAAGACCCTCCAAAATTGCTAACACCAACTTCTTGGAAATTATGTTAGCAAGACAGTTCACTAAAGAAAGAAGCTAATGGATGAAGGAATTGTGACTGAGTAAGACTCACCACAAGAATTTCTTTTGCAGAACAGTCCAGATAATTAAATTCAAATTGTAAATTATGAAGTAGGTAATCCCCTGCTAACAAACTGGATGCTTCTAATGTGGTAAGTATTCCCCTCATTAAATAGAAATTCATGACATTTTTTTAACTCTTTAGAGACAGTGAGGGGTACAGATAAAGAGAGGAAAATTTAATATGAAATGAATTAACATAAAGTAGGAGTGGGTAATTAGGTCAACAAAAAGTACTGCACAGTGTACACTTTACATTAAAAGCTTGGAAAATGTGTCTTACTGAGACACATGATAAATGGCAGAGTTGGAGTATATCACACAAGGATTGAAGTTAACTGAAACTAATCTGTTTGTGAGAAATGTGAGCATTTGCATATAAGCATTGTTCATTGAATCCTGGGACATATTAGCAGACAGAAAACAGTAATAAACAGATTGTGATCTGCCTACCTAGAGTCAAACACAAGAATTAAAATGGCACAGAAAAGTTTTATAGATAAGGCTTGGCCTAATCTCATAATTACCCTGGAGAGTCCAAGCAGTGAGAGCTGCTATATACCTTAGCAATCCAGTGGTTCTGTGGTTGTGTCACAAAATGGGAAACACTAGTAATTCATAAGTAATGATAAGGGTTCAGATTGCACTTACCACTGCTATGATCAAAACCCTGGCAAAATAAACCATAGTAAAAATAAGTCTACTTTGTTGTGTTGTGATGGGACACAATTCATCATGACAAGGGAGATGACACAGCTGGTCAGGGTACTTCTACAAACTGGAAGTAGAGACAAATAATTTATATTCCCCCAATTTCTATGTCTTTCTATTCAGTATAAGATGCAACACATGAAATGGATTTGTCAATTATGTGGGGATGGAGAGATCAAGAATTCTTACAACAGAGGGTTGAAATCTTCTACTCTCCAACTACAATGGAATGGACCTAGCAAGAATATCTGCCAGTCCCACAAGTGGTGCAGGTCCTATAGCCCACAAAAATCTGTTTGTGTAATAGAAATAAGAGTTAGCCTGGTTTGTTGAAATTCCTTGCTCCTAAGAATTTTCTGTTAGGCTTCTATTGAATTCCCATATGTAAATAAGGTATCCCATATATAGATGATGGATAGATAGATAGATAGATAGATAGATAGATAGATAGATAGATAGATAGATAGATAGACAGACAGACATATAGATAGGTATATTTATTTAATTAAAATGGTGCATGGAAATGAAAAAAAGAAACAGGAAACTGAATTAAATCATTCTCTCCTCCTCTAATAAGTTTTTCCAGATTAAATCAAAATCATGCATTATCTTTCACCTATTTGTTTCTAAAATCTTGGGGCAAAAAAAAAAACAAAAAAAAACTGAAGCAATAGATCTATGGACATAGATTCCCAGAACAGTTTAGGATTAATGCAGCCAAGAGACCAACTTTGATTCAGTGTTTCCATTGTTTGAGATAGCGGTAATTCCAATCTCTTGTGATATTTTTCCCCTATCGGTCACCTTCAAGATTCTGTTACTTGTTGGAAAGAATCACTTTAACTATTTTAATAGCTGTCAAAACAGACTTGTTACTTAGTTTCATGAGTGGAAGAGTCCCTTGTGAACTCTTACTGTCCATGTGTGGTTTTTATACTCTCGGTACCCATCGTAAGAAAGTGGAAATTAGCTGGGCAGTGGTGGCGCATGCCTTTAATCCCAGCACTTGGGAGGCAGAGGCAGGTGGATTTCTGAGTTCAAGGCCAACAGCCTAGTCTAGAGAGTGAGTTCCAGGACAGCCAAGGCTACATAGAAAAACCCTGTCTCAAAAAAAAAAAAAAAGAAAGAAAGTGCAAATTGTTGACTGTTGTTTTGTTAAGTGACAGGAACACTTTTTATATGACATTACACTCACTTCATTTGCTGCTCTTTGAAGTATATTTTTTCATTCATTTTTTCAGATTATAGTTTCAGATATATTAATTTTATATGCAATAGATATTTGGCATCTGTAGAGATAACACTCTAAGATGTGGTGATAATAAGAGATAAACTTTAAAATAGTGGGCCAGATATTGTTCATATTATATATAAATATACATTTGAGTAAATTTTGAGGGACTATATTGCAATTTTGATGAGTGTCAAAAACAAAGAATTTGTGCTAAGTTTCCAACTTCGAATGAGAATCCTTTCTGAAATCCATTCCTGTTAGACTTCTTTGTTACTAGGTCTATTCCTTTGATAAGTATAGAGTACACGAGTGCACAATGGTTGTGTATTCACTTAGATGAAGGCATCAGCTCCCAAGTGGTCTATCCCTGGTTATGAATGCAACATTCAATATAAACATCAAGATAAAGCAAGAGGTGCATGGAAGGACTCATGTTTTTCTTTAAGAATCTCTCTCTGAACAGCATAGGAACAGGAGAAGATAGTGATTGAAGAATAGTAGCAATTGAAGTATAATTTGGTTATATAAAGTGCTAAAGAAATTGTCATGGCATAAATAGGAAAAAAGATTAAGGAAAAATAGGAAAGATTGAAGGTGGCTTCAAAGCCAAGTTTCTAGAGAAAGTTTGAAGAGGGCAAGATATAACACTTGCATATATATTTCTGGAAGACTAAAATGCCAAAAGAACATCTCACTGAAGATAAGAGTTGCTGATGTTAGCAGTGAACATACTGCTAAAGTAAAGGGAATTCATTGCATGAGGATCATTCTAGGGATCTTTTGGAAGAGCACTTACTTTTGCCTGCATGCATGGACACAGCAATAATGGCTAGACTCCACTGTTAAATTTTGGATATGTTGATCCTATACAAGCAGTATGTTACCAATGTATAAAAATAATTAAATATAAAGTCTATGAAGTAAGATGTCACATTTCTTTTTCAATGAAGAGTGGGATTCCTGACAATGGCCAATATAGAAGGCTACAGTGTTACCTTTTGTGCTGACAAATATTACTATGCTAGGTACTGCTGAGAAATATCACTAAGAGAGATGCTTAGATTAACTTAAAACAATTATCAAGCAAATCAAGATAATGACTTATGCAATAGTGTTGCAAGTATTTTAGGAATAATCAAATGTATTTGGATTAGAATTAAGCCCAGTTCCTCGGAAAGACCCTATATTTGTTGATATATGTCTGGTTGAAAACCTGTGAACAGAGATATCCTAGGATCCATGAAAACTCTTTGGATGTTTTTCCATAAAAGGATGCAATTTGCATACCCAAAGACCCTTTGCACATTTGCAGTTGTACCATAAACCACTTCCTTTTGTCTTCATAACTTGAAGAAGCAAACTACATACAGATTCTATAAATATTAGCAATGCTCATATATGATAAATTGCATAAGACACTGATTTTCAACCTTCTTCCTATTGCAATCTTTAATACAGTTCCTCATGTTGTGGTGACCCCCAATCATAGAATTATTTTCCTTGCTACTTTATAACTAATTCTGTTACTATTGTGAATCATAATATAACTATCTGATAATCAGGATATCTGAGACACAACCCCTGAGAAAGGGTCTTTCCATCCTTAAAAAGGTCACAACATGTAGTTTGAGAACCATTAGTTTAGAATATGTGATTGATACCAATGCTCAGAAAGCAATGAGATATTTTTATCCAGAGTCCAAAATTCAGGGAACATTTAAAAATTAATGACTGAAATATACACAATTACCTAAAGAAAAGAATGAAGGTCTTATGATTGGATATATTTTCAAATGTTTTAAATATTTTGGACATATATTTCCTAGCACATGAAACTGCCTTCATTCTTTATGGAGCAGAGATAACTATGCTCATTTGCAACATAGCATAAATGCTAGTAATGACCCCAGAATAAGTTAATGAAGACACAGCTTTATTTTTCCCCAGAGTAATGAAATGTTAACATCCCTGCAGGGGACGAGTCATGGGATGCTCACAGGATTCCAGTCATTACTTTATAGCTCTTCCTATCAGCATGTGGCCTTATTTATTGTGTCCTACATATATAGTAGGTGTGGTGTTAGTTGAAGATATAACTGCATCAAGAACAATTTCTTGAGTCACCAGAAAAGTTCTGGTCTGGCTGCTCAGAGATGGATGCCTCTTTGACTCAACCATGCCTCTGTAAGTAACTTCCACTACGTTCACCTACTTGAGTTTTAAAAACCGCATTATATTTGCAAACCTGTTTTATTTGGTGTTGCCTTTGCCTTAAATGGAGTGAGTGATCTTTTTTTTTTTCTTTGTATAACCAAAGAAGTAAAGCTAAAAGGACTTTTTGTAGAAAGCATCTTCAAAACACACTAGTGGCTGGGAAGGAATATGTCTTACACTGGAGATATGTAACAATGTAAATAGAGACATTTTACACAGCTTACTGGCGTGAAGTAGAAAAGGAGTATAAAATTTGTCTAGGGAAGGAAACAAGGGTTGTTTATGAACATGTTTGAATTGCTACGTAGGTGAGTACAAGTTGAAAAAGGCATCTAAAATACTCGGAAAAATATACTGCAAAAAGTTAAATAAGGAGGCATTCGATTTGGAAAGAGCCCAGGGGTCAAATACGAATATTTGCAGAAGGATAAATATAGAATGTTCTAATTCATAGTTCTACTCTATGTGCTAATGACATGAATTAACAAAGTTGTGTACTTAATTCAGGTGATACGGTAAACAAGACTAGCATGTGGATCTATACAGATTCAACACTTTTATCAAACCTAACATCTCTTCATAAAAAGACACTAGTCTAATACTTGCCTTTATTTTCTTGGAGTTATTTCTAAGTTTAATTTTTTTAAAAACCAATTTTTTTTTCTTTCTTCGAGACAGGGTTTTTCTGTATACTCAGAAATCTGCCTGCCTCTGCCTCCCAAGTGCTGGGATTAAAGGCATGTGCCACCACTGCCTGGCTAAAAAACTGATTTTAAAAAGTGGATTGCCCAATGGCATAAGCACTCTGTGGGTCAAAAACTCTCATTTAAATAACTGATATAAGCAAAAGAAAATGAGACTAAAAGGAACTGGAGAAGGTGATATAAAAGTCTGTTACCACTTCTCTAGCAACTTCATAAAGCACTATACTAGCATTTTGGAATTTAATCCCCTCTAAAATTCTGTAACACAAGTCCAGTGGCTACATTTTACATTACAATTTCATCTTTTGTCTTCAAAGAAATTTATTAAATATGGCCAAGGAAAGTTGTATTATATCCTTTGAGGACAAATCTATGTGAACATTTATTTCTCTAGTTTTAGTGTGCTTCAATTCTGGTTTCTTAGTCACAAGTCATAGTGAGATTGGTACCCAGACTACTAAAGGTTTGGACTGCCTCCGTACCATCTGATAAGGGAATTGTCCAGCTTATGGGGAGCTTCTTATTTTCTTTTCTGTAAAGGCAGATATATTCTGGAAAAGAACAAGACTTCTATGGATTACAGGAACATTCTACTCAAAATAAAATGTCTACTCATACTTCTATTCTTTGCTCATGAATTAGTGAAGCAACCTATATAATTACAATTGACTGTTGAAAAGCATCTCACTGCAAGAAAGAAATTTAAACATCCAAGTAAGTGGAAGCCTTACTATAAACAGATGCTGCTATTCCAATCTTTTCAGGGATACTTTCCTTAGAAACTCATACCCTGACATCTCAGTAGAAAGCAGATGCTTCTTGCAGTAGTTCATAACAGTACATTTCTAAACAAAAAGAAAAATTTCTAACTATGTCTACACATGACATTAGCCTAGTTATTCTTTGACTATTGGCATCTTAATCATATGAAATGATTGTTGGGCCTAATTTTTAAAATACAGAACTGATTTGGCATGAAATAAGGAAGAAAAAATGTATAATATTAGAATAAATAAAACACGGAAAACAGAGACGAGCACATGAAAGTTTCCTTGAATAAAAGGAGTGAAAGTAAGATAAATTTTCTTCATTGTCACATTATCTAATCCGTGTCTAAAATCAAGGAACAACTTGCTGATGGGCTAGCTGTCAACTGGTATGAGGAAATATTTTGTTAGGTTATATATGGAGGAATTCTATTTGTGTTATATATTCTGTCTGGCCCACATATATGGTAATCTATGTGTGTTTAACAGATCCCACTTTTCACAAATCTTTACACATACACACACACTTAACATTTAAAATGACTATGCATAAATATTACTAAAATATATTTGCTACTTGGCTGACTCTTCTGATGATCAATTTCAGATTCGAATCAGAGAAAATCCTGCTTTTGCCATCAGTGTTTGTGACCCCATTCTTTCAGAATACTTGAGAATCCAGTGTCCAAAACGAATCTATCAACCTCTCAGGTTTCTCTATGGATGCATGTGAAATGTTAGCTCTCTATCTTTGAGATGGCCCTTTAAAAGGCAGAAGTTTATATTCAACACTGTGCATAATTGTTTTCTAAGACATATGCTTGTGGAACCACAAAAGTTTATTTTGCTACCTACTTAAACTTCTTCCTTCAACTTGGATTTATTTCTAAAGCTTTGAAAAGTTATTCCCAAGGTTGAAATTTGGAAATGAATGAGAAAACACTAGGAGATTTTTTTATGTTTTTAAGATTTTGATCAAATTATTGAATGTTCATTGGCTAAATGTCCTCTGCATAGTTGTAACATTTAGTTGGATTCTATAATATTCTAACAAGACTGAGTAGAATCTTGCATGCTTTACAGAATAAGTAAGAACTAGACAAAAATGATATTTGGTGATATACCAACTATTTAATATTTTTGAAAAATATATCTTCTTTCTCTTTCCCCCTATGGGTTTCCAAAGATTACATTTCACTCAAACATCTCACTCAAAGCAGATGACAGCACTAATTATTCCAACAGAAGTCCAGAAGATCTAGAAATTGATTGTTCTCATAGGTTAGCAAAAAAACACACTATGTAGACAGTATGAACTAAATGAGTGGTTAATGAAACTATATTCCAAGAGTCTTTGCTGAATTTATTAGAGTTTCATAAGCATAAAAATTACTAACCTCAGCTCAGTAACATAGCTGATACTAAACAAGAAACACTGAATATAAAGAGAAAATGTAGATAACTGCATGTGAGTCCAAAAGTTTATGAGATGTTTCATGGAAATGACTACCTTGAGATAGATTGAGTTCTCAAATTTTATTTTTAACAGTATTTTTATTATATTGAGCTATTTTCATGCAATTGTGTAACTGTACTTTTGACCTATCCACTCATAAAAATACAATGCTTGAAAATTTTAGTTCTAACAATGAGTCAAAATGAAAGGATAAAATAAGGAAGCAACTATACAAATCATTACTACAGCAAATTATCCCTCCACATCCTTTTTAATCCTACTTCCCTGAACAGCAGACAAGTCATGGCTTATGATAATGTTTTAGCTTTCATATAACACAAACTGGAGCACAGACATACACATACACTAACAAACACACAAATACAAAGAATACAAAGAATAAAATCCAGATTCCCCTTCTCTCAGCTTGTCTTCTTCCCTTTAGGACTGATCATCGATCATGGCTCTGTGGTTTCTGGTTCCTGTTCTAGGAACTCTGTACCTGCCACAAGGGCACAAACCCAGGTGGGCTGACTATATGAATTGTCACTCCAATCTTTGTCCACTCCAGTTGTCTACAGAAAATCAACCTACAAGCCCAGTACTGGTAATATATTCTATGTCTGGGCTCAGTTGGATGAGTCCACTGCACCAAAGTAGCACACCTGTATCTTCCAAACCCCTGACCTAGCCATAGTTGTACATTTGAGCTCCCCAAATCATAGCTAGCCCACACTACATCCAACATGTTTGTATTGTCCCTGACACATGTCTATGTACATAACCAGCCTTGATAGTTCTTAGAACCACACCTGCCAGTGTCATAGTCAAACCACAACCCATACCTCTGAGAGTATACAGTGGCCTGGTGTTAGACAGCCTAGAATCTAATACAAGACACACATTTGAGGAAAGAAATCAAAGTGCTGATACCTCATCATAAAGACACAAATAATATGAAAGACAAAGGCTTGTACCTCTTTACCTGTATTCTCCAGTATTTCTTTAAGGGAGTTATTCATGTCCTTCTTAAGTTCCTCTATCAGCATTGTGAGATATGATTTTAGATCCAATTCTTGCTTTTCCGGTGTTTTGGGATCTCCAGGACCTGCTGCAGTGGCAGTACTAGGTTCTGATGAAGCCAAGTAGTCTTGGTTTCTGTTGGTAGGATTCTTGTGTTTGTCTTTCACCATGTCTTGATTTTTGGTGTTAGATGTTCTTAGTGTCTCTGACTAGAGCTTGTCCTGTCCCTGCCGCCCTGCAAGTCCCCTGCGACTCATAGGGCCTGTGCCTCCCAGCTGGCTGCTCCGATCTTAGAAACTCACTGGAGAGAAAATGGCGGCTCTCACCTGAGACTCTGGGTTAAGGCGCTCCCTGGAGATAGGCCCTCCACTTGCAGGGAAGGGGCAGAGAATATGAACTAACTAGTACCCTCAGAGCTCCCAGGTTCTCAACCACCAACCAAGGACTGCACATGGAGGGGTCTGATTGTTCTGGCAGCATGTGTATAGTAGAGGATTGCAAATTCGATCATCAATAGGAGGAGAGGACTTCGGCCCTGTGAAAGTTCTGTGCCCCAGTGTAGGGGAATGCCAGAGCCAAAAAGTGGGAGAAGGTGGGGTGGCAGGCATGGGGAGGGGGGAGGCAACTGGGGTTTGTTTTTGTTGTTTTTGTTGGTTTCTTTGTTTTTTGGAGGGGAAACTGTGAAAGGAGAAATTTACATGTAAATAAAGAAAATATCTAAAAAAAAAAAAAAAAAAAAAAAAAAAAAAGACAAAGGCAGCATATCTGCCCCTCAAATGCATCAGTTTTGTTGAGGTTTTCTTCAATGAGGATTACCTAAATGAACCCAAAGATACAATACTTAAAAAAAATAAACTCCATCAAAGAATTCAAGGAATTTATAAAAGTCAATAACCAACAGTTCAATGAACTGAATGAAAATAGGAATAAATAAAGGAACCATGTACTAAGGATGAATAAAATGATGAAGAATATCCGGGATTTTAAATTTAATAAAGAAGTAGAGATATTGGATATAACTCAAACTGAAATTAATATGGAATTGAAAAATTCAATAACCTTTTTAGAAAAGTAAACAGAAAGCATTAAGTAGATAGATAGATAGAGTAGAAGAAAGAATATTAGGACTTGAAGATGAAGTATAGGAATTATGCCACAAAATATAATATTTTTAAACCACATGGCAGAGGAGCTAATCAGATAGCTGGTGTTAAGAACATTTTCTGCTCTTCCAGAGAACCAAGTTTTAGAATCCTATAAACACATGGCTAATCAGAACCCTCTGTAAGTCCAGTTCTAGAACATTGGATGCCCTCTTCTGTCCACCTGGAATACTGCATTCATGTGTAATCTAGCATGGGAGAGAAATTGACAGCTATACATCTAGCAGAGGGTTAATATCCAGAACACAGAATGGACTTCAAAAACAAAGAGGCAAGAAAAAAAAAACAAATATAAATTAGATAGTGTTTTGAATAGAGATTTTTTTCTTTTCTTTTTTTTTTTTATTTTTATTTATTTATTTATTTATTTATTTTGGTTCTGTAGGTGTCTTGTATATTCATAGGCATCTCTTTCTTTAGGTTAGGGAAATGACACCCTTACAATAGTCACAAATAATATAAAACACCTTGGTGTGACTCTAACTAAGCAAATGAAAGATCTGTATGACAAGAACTTCAACTCTCTGAAGAAAGAAATCAAAGATCTCAGAAAATGGAAAGATCTCCCATGCTCATGCATTGGCAGGATTAATTTAATAAAAATGGCTATCTTGCCAAATGAAATCTATAGACTCAATGCAATCTCTATCAAAATTCCAACTCAATTCTTCATAGACTTAAAAAGAGCACTTTTCAAATTCATTTGGGATAACCAAATACCCAAGATATTGAAAATTATTTTCAACAATTGAAGAACTTCTGTGGAATTACCATCCCTAAACTCAAGCTGTATTATAGAGCAACAGTATGATAAAAACTGCATGCATGGCATTGGTACGGAGACAGGCATGTAGATCAATGGAATAGACTCAGAAATGAACTCACACTCCTATGGTCAGTTATTCTTTGACAAGGAGCTAAAACCATCCAGTGGAAAAAAGAGAGCATATTCAACAAATGATGCTGGTTAAACTAGGGGGTCAGCATATACAAGAATGCAAATCAGTCCATTCTTATCTCCTTGTATAAAGCTCAAGTCCAAGTGGATTAAGGATCTCCACATAAAACCAGATACACTGAAAGTAATAGAAAAAATAGTGGGGAAGAGCCTCGAGCATATGGGCACATGGGAAAATTTCCTAAACAGAGCACCAATAGCTTATGCTCTAAGATCAAGAATTGACAAATGGGACCTCATAAAATTGCAAAGTTTCTGTAAAGCAAAGGACACTGTCAATAGGGAAAAACGGCAACCTACAGATTGGGAAACAATCTTTACCAGTCCTACATCTGATAAAGGGCTGATGTCCAATATATGCACAGAACTCAAAAAGTTAGTCTCCACAGAATCAAATGTCCCTATTGAAAGATGGGGTATAGAGCTAAACAAAGAATTCTTAACTGTGGAATTTCTAGTGGTCAAAAAACACCTAAAGAAATGTTCAACAACCTTAGTCATCTGGGAAATGCAAATCAAAACAATCCTGAGATTCTACCTCACACAAGTTAGAATGGCTAGGATGAAAAACTCAGGTGACAGTAGATGCTGGAGAAGATGTGGAGAAAGAGTAAGTCCTCCATTGTTTGTGGTATTGCAAGCTGGTACAATTACTCTAGAAATCAGTCTGGTGGTTCCTCAGAAAATTGGGCATAATATTACCTGAGTACCCAGCTATACCACTCCTTGGCATATACCCAAAAGATACTGCAACACGTAATAAGAACACATGCTCCACCATGTTCATAGCAGCCTTATTTATAACAGCCAAAAGCTGGAAACAACCCAGATGTCCTTCAACAGAGGAATGGATACAGAAAATGTGTTCGATTTATACAATGGAGTACTACTCATCTATTAAAAACAATGACTACATGAAATTCCTAGGCAAATGGATGGAATTGGAAAATATTATCTTGAGTGAGGTAAGCCAATCACAAAAGAACACACATGGTATACACTCACTGATAAGTGGCTATTAGCCCAAAATCTCAGAATACTCAAGATACAATTCATAGACCATATGAAGCTCAAGAAGGAAGGCCAAAATGTAGATCCTCAAGTACTTCTTATAAGGGGGAACACAGTACTCATGGGAGGTAGGGGGTGGGAAGGCAGAAGAGAGGAGGGGAAAGTGGGAAAAGGTAGGGCAGGGTCACTTATGGGAGGAGACAGGTAAAGCATACAGAGGGTCAGGAATTTGAACATAGATCTGTAGTAATGGGGGATAGGGGACTGGGGTATCCACTAGCCAGTCTCATTCCTGGAAAGCAAGATGCTCCCAGGACATAACAGGATGAGATTAGCTGAAATGCCTAACAAAGGGGATGGAGAACCTGTTGAGACTATATCCAGAGGCAAGGCAAGGCCCCCAGCTGTGAGATGAGGCCACCCACTAATCTCCAAATTTTTAACCCAGAATTGCTTCTGTCTAAAGGAAATACAGGGTCAAAGTGTGGAACAGAGACTGCCCCACCTGGGGATCCATCCCCTATACAGACACCAAACCCACATACTGTTGTGGGTTCCATGGAGTGCTTGCTGACAGGAGCCTGTTATAGCTGTCTCCTGAAAGGCTCTACCAGCGCCTGATAAACACAGAGGCAGATGCTCAAAGTTAATCACTGGACTGAGCATGGGGACCCCATTGGAGGAGTTAGAAAAAGGACTGAAGGAACTGAAGGGTTTTGCAACCCCAATAGGAAGAACAACAACATCAACCAACCAGAACCCTTAGAGATCCCAGATACTAAACCACCAACAAAAGTGTACAAATGGAGGGAACCAAGGATCCAGACGCATATGTAGTAGAGGATGGCATTGTCTGGTATCAATGGGAGGAGATGTCCTTGGTCCTGTGAAAGCTTGATACCCCTGTGTAGGGGGAAAGCCAGGGTAGGGAGGTAGGAATGGGTGGGTGGGTGGATGGGGAAACACCCTCATAGAAGCAGGGGAGGGGAGATGGTATAGAAGGGTTCCAGAGGGAAAATCTGGAAAGTGGGTAACATTTAAAATGTAAATAAATAAAATATCCAATGAAAAATAGCACCAATTAGGTGACAGTAATCTGTAGGGCTAACAAGAGTTCTCCAGAATGCATTATATGCTTTAACTATGCACCCAATGTATCACATGATTCTCCTATAGGCAAGATTCATGTGTTCAATAATCAAGGGATGGAAGAGAAAATAGTTCCACTCACTATTTTCTTACAACCTTAACTCTGCTGAACTAGAAGTTTGTCTTGCCTTGTTTTGTTTTGTTTTGTTTACCAATGTGTGGAGGACTCCAGCCAGAAAACAGAAACATTCCATTGAACTGGAAACTCAGACTTCCCTATGGCCACTTTGGGTTTCTGGTACCCTTAGGCCAACAGGCTGAAAACGGAATAACAGAGTTAGGAGAGGTGATTGATCCAGATTACCAAGGGGAAATTTGATTGCTTCTGCACTATGGAGGTAAGAATGATTATTTCTAGAGTGCAGGAGAACCTCTAGGGCATCTCTTGATATTACAATGTCTTGTGATTAAAGTCAATAGAAACCTACAACCCAATACAGATATGATAACAAAGGACTCAGACCCTTCAATAATAAAGGTATAAGTCATTCATCTAAGAACAAAAACAAGACCTGCTAAAGAACTAACTGAGAATACATGAAATGCCTAATTGGTAATAGAGAAAGTTAGTTATAAAAATGTCAGTTAAGGATACATGACCAGTTGTATAAATGAGAGTTATAATTACATACATTTATATATCATATTATATAAAATATATGACATATTCTACATAATATACTAGTCATTATTTATATATTGCATATAATATAATTTATGTATTTGTATTTAATATACTATATAAATATGTTTTTATATAATCTTTATATATATAAATATTTATAATTATAATTGACATGTTTCTGTCCTGTTTTGTTAAAAAGGAGTTTCTGCAGATATTTGTGGTTTCTTTTCTCAATTTCCTTATCATATAGCATAAATTGAGACAATATCAATGATAATCATATTTAAATTTTTGTATACTAAAGGAATGTTCCTCAAGGGGCATTGCTATCTATTATAAAATATGTAATGTGTTTGTATTGTACATGGAATAGTCAAATTATGTAAGGCATAATTATGATCTATCACTGCTTTTATTTAGAAATTAGTCATGGCATAAGGAGATATAATTGCATGTTGAATTAGCAAAGGGTGACCTTGTGATGCATCTTGTCTTGTTTTCCAAAGAAAAACATTTCTTTCTCATACATTTCCCATACTGAGGTGATACTATGCACTCTGGTCACACCATGAGTTGTCCCTATAAGATATCTGCTCTCATCAGTGTACCCTGAGTTGAAATTGTACACTGCAGGTCTCATGTGGGATATTTTCCACACCTACACAACCTCAGTTCTTTTATTTTTCATGTCTCTGACTCCACATCCATGCACAGATTGTTCACTGCCCCAACTGTATTTCAGAAATTCCATGAATTTATATTCACTTACCTAAGACATTCAACTAGGCATAAATCAGCAAGTATTTTGAGGACAGAAATTGGTAATAAACACATTGTGGTCAAAGACATTTCCTGGAGTCTGTCAGATATAAGGATCCAGGTGATACAGCACAGTTCTATAGGAGAATAATACAGGTCTCACAATTAATATTAGCCAATCCATAGCAATGGGAGCTCCTTACATCAAGGCATCTTAGTAGACCTGGATGTGCCTCAAAATTAGAAGGACAAATGCTTTGTGGTTAGCTATAGAACTTACCATAGCTATGATAAAAACCTGACAAAACAAACTTTAACACAGAGGAGTTTTTTGTGTATTATATTGCAAAGGGACAAAGTTCATCATAGCAAAGAAGAGGCGGTAGGAAGTCACACTGTTTCTACAATGAAGTAGAGATAGATAAATATCTTTAATCTTTCATTCCTTCTGAAACATAGTACATGAAATGATTCCACCCACATTTAAGGCTTATATGCACCTAACCATTTGGGAGCCTAATGTGAGCATGGAACTTCATGGAACTACCATGGAAATCATTGTTAATTTTCCTTAAGCAGCTAGGAAAATTGTACTGTGTGTGACCCAGCTGTGTCATTTTGGGGCATATTTCCAAAGACCTCTATATCTTACTACAGAGATGCATCCTCATCCAAGTCACTGTAGCTTTATTCATAGCATCTATAAAGACTATAAAGAGACTAGTTGTCCAGCCACTATTGAACATATGAGAAAAATATTATACCCAAGGGAGACTTCAAGGAAGGCAGGGAAGTGGAGCACACATGATTAAAAAAGAGCTGGAAAAATCATGGATCACAAAGAGTTAAAATGAGGAGATGAGAGAAAATGTTGAAGCAAGAAGAGATATTGAAACACTAAAGAACTTTGGAAGGGCTATGTAAAACTATGATTTTAGGAGCCTCATAAAATATATATGCATTTTTATATCAAAGAAGTATATGTGAAGTTATGCTATAAATTGGCATAATATCTCCCATTACAACATTGACAATCAAACAAAAAACCTGGTGCCAGCTGTGGGTTACCTTTCTTTGAGGTGTTTGTCAGGGATGTACCATAAATCCCCCAAATACAACAGACTGTTGTTGTTCTTGATTGCTGTGCTGTCTAATTTGTTGTTGGTGAGGGTGGGGGTAGGGGTAGCTTTGTTTTTGGTTTTTTTTATGTCAACTTGATACAAGATACAGTAATCGAGGAGGAGAGACCCTCAAACTAAGATGTTTCCATAATATCAGGCTGTAGGCCAGCCTGTAGGATATTTTATTAATTTGTGATTTATGTTCAAAGGCCTAAACCATTTTGGGAGGGGCCACCCTGAGCTGATGATCATGGGTGTTATAAGAAAACAAGATGAAGAAACCATTAGGAAGTACTTAGTCTGCATCAGCCCCTGCCTCCACATTCCATCTCGGTTTAAGTTCCTGCTCTAACTGCTTTCGACGGTTACCTGTTATATGGAAGCATATAAACAATTCCCTCTCTTAGTTGCTTTTGTTGATATCTTTAATCACGACAATAGAAACTCTAGGCAAGGCAGTTATTCTTCAGAAAATAATGATAAAACCAATTGCTGAAGATATCATATGCTGGAGTCATAAAACAAGAAGAATTCAATCATGTATTGACTGGAAATCACACTTGTATTAGCTATAGTTCATGGTGCCAAAAGTTGTGCTAGTATTCTGTTGATGGAGGAACATTGTCAATGGTCTTATACAAAAATGAACCATGCAGACTATGCAAAGGACTAGCCTGGCAATATATTAATTCTGTTGTTATAGAAGAATGAATGTTATGGAGCTAACCAACCTTTCTATGATTAGAGATAAAGACTCCCCCCTCAAGATGAAATGCATCCCTAGTACTGTAAACTGGGTTTTGAACCTATAGCTAGATATAATAACAGCCATAAATGAGACTTATTCCTACAATTCTACTAAGTAGACAGAGATATAACTGCTCCATAAATAGTTTATCTTTATAAACATAGATCAGTGGAATTCTCAACTCAAATCATTAAGGTTTCGTTTTGCCGTAGTGAAGATTAGTACAAAGGCTTACAAGTAGTCAGAGTGCAGAGAATAAAAAGCTATTTGTACTCATCTCTAAATGAAAGTGTGTATCATGCTCAAATTTAATATTCATGGATAAGGTGGTGAAAAATTGTAAAAGTTAGAAGAATTTTAGAACTCCCAAGAAATACTGATGTCCAGATATGGAAGGGTAGTTACATACATGAATTCACAGAGTCCTACTACATACATACGACATTCACAAAGTCAAATCAGCTAAAATTATAGCATGGCAGAAAGAGGAGCTCACAAAGTCCTACCACTGGCTGAGGATCTAATGTCATTTTTTATGGTTATCGTTCTGATCGAATATTGAAGTTCAAGTGCATGGCCTCACATCCATGTGCATATTGGCAGTACTAAGTGGATTCAGTAGTTTAAAAACAAGTACATGATATTATTTTATTGTGTCATAATCATTTGAATACATTTTGATAATTTTTATTACAAATTTGATGATTATGAAAAGTAAAAAATATGGTACCCACTTATGATCCTTATATATAATTCTGACTAAATTATGTACTTGGCAGACTTCTTGCTTACTTGTTCATTCCTTTGATGATACAGAATAGAAGACTATTGCATACTTACTCCAATAAGGCATCAGCTCCCAACTGCTTTGTACCTGGTGAACAAACTAACCTTATGAGTTTAAACATGGTCATATCACAAGAGGTTTCAGGAGGGATTGGCATGCTTCTCTTTAGAATATCTCTTTTCTTTCTGTGTCACACCAGAGTAACAGGAATGGATATGGTAGACCTTAGCAACAATAATTGACAATAACTGGACAATGAATTTTGTCTGTAATGTGATAAGTCAATTAAATGGGATTAATAAGAAAAACTCAAGAAAAGACTCTCAAGAAAGAAATATTTTAGGTGATCAGTAGTTGCTTTAATGTAGTTTCTAGTTAAAATATGACAAAGGACTACATGTCCAAAACACCTGTTTTGGAAGAATGTGAAATCAATAGAACAGTGAAGATAGGAAGAGATTCAGGTCTGAGCAGAGAATCTGTTCCTGTGGTGAACGAAATCTATATTAACCGTCAAAAATTTAACCCCTGTCAACATAACACAACCATACAAATTTTAAGCTAAAATGTTCAACACCTTTACCACTGAGCTTATAATCTTGTCATAATGCATATTCCATTGAGTTCATTAATGAGTCTTTTTAGATTTTACAGTCTTACCTTATTTATAAATCTAATATGCCTTGTAACACTCAAAACAATCTCTTCATTGTGAGATTCTATAAAATTCAAAGGAATAAACACAGTTCTAGTGTATAAAGATAACCTCTAGCCTTCGACAGAGTTGTCAAACTTTCTCCCAGAAGACAAGTAACAAAGCATTTAAAAATAGGAAAACAGGTATGGGACGTGGTTAGAAAAGGACAAGAAACAACCACAAGGTTACTGAAATATCTCAAGGCAAGGTTCAATAGTTCCCTGTGAGTAGTTCAATGATGAGACCCTACCTAGTGACAACCAAAGAAATAAATACTATTGACATAGATTACATGCAAAGACTAATAATTGGAAGATACTTTGTGATCTGCTGCTGCATGTGCTAGTGGAATGATAGCTGACTGAAAGAAAGGTAAAAACACTACAGTATTGCCTTTCATAATTCCAGACATCACTATGCCAGCTACTTCTATCAACTGTCACTAAAGTACCTGGACTGCTAAAGATTAGGTATTTATCAAGCCAAGCCAGATGTACTGACTCATGCAATAATAGTACAATGCCTATAAATTCCTCCAAATATATTTTGATTTGAATTAAGTCCATAGACAAATCCTGTTTAGTAGTCTCAATGTGGCTGAAAATCTATAAACAAAGATGTCTTTGGCTCCAACAGAAAGGCCTTTGATGATTTTTCCCCTAAAATGAATACAATTTGTATACCTGTAACCTAAGAATTTGCATTTGCAAAATGTGAAATTCTTTTATGACCTAGTATGAAGAGGTGCATACTGTACAGTATTTCATAAATACTAACAAAGACTTATAAATGTTAGTATAGTTAAGATATAGAACCTGGCCTTATGTTTCAATTTTAAGAAAACAAAAATTATTTCATACAGACATCTATACATAATATGTGTTGATGGAAATAAATCTGGAAATAGAGTAAGGAATTTGGACATAGATATTTCCTAAGACATTAGACTGTTCTTAGTCTTCATAAAACAAAGAGAGTTCTGGTCATTTATATCATGATGTGGATTCTAGTTATGTTCCTAAAGTGAGTTAAACTATGCAGATACAGTTAATTTTGTCCTTATGGTAAATGAGGGTGTTAGCATTCCTCAAAGGGTGAAAGTCACAGGTTCCTCAATTTGAATTTTTCAAGCATCACTTTTGCCTGTGACCTACCTGAATGCTTCCTTTGAAATGATATTGCTGTACTCTACAGGAGATATGAAGTTAACTGAAAACATGACCATATCAAGGACAGTTGATTGTTTCTGCAGCCAAACTGTGCGCAGACTCCTCAGAGATGCTCTTCCCTTTGACTCAACAATGCTCCCATAACTAACTATTCACCTTGGTTTATTTAATTAAGCTTAAAATTGCATCATTTTTACAGTTTGGCAAGGTTGCTGTTTGGCTGTCATTTGTGCCACTTGTTGAATGAATAGACATTTCTTTTTGCATAAGGAGAAAAATAACTCCAGAAGAATACTTAAAAAGGACATGTTGTAGAAAACAATTGTACAATGGAACACACTCTTGGACTAGTGGTTCTCAAATGTGGGTCTGTTTATCAGGAGGTCACATAGTAATGTCTAGACATGGTTTACACTGTCTTAATTGACCTGAAGTAGAAAAAAAAAAGCATTGCGGTTGATTAGTAAAGAAAATGAAAATTGTGTCTATACAAGCTCAAGAGACAAAGAAGGCTCAGGAAAAGAAAAATATCCATCTCAAAAAGTTAAAATAATAAAGTAAACATTGGACTAGAATGAGAACACAGGAGGAAATAGGTCAAATCTCTACAGGTACAGGAGAAAGAAAGTGGAATTTTCTGCTTCATAGATCTTTTCTGTGAACTGATTAACCCGAATGAACTCCATTGTATTTTTAATTCTGGGGACATAGTAAACATGCTAGTATGTAGATATATACAGCTTTTAGAATTTTGTTTAAACAAATTACCTTTTCATAAACACAACACTATTTTAATAGTTGCCTGTAATTTTTTAAAAGTATATTTATGTTGGCTTTTTGAGAATTTCATAAAACAAGTATTAGACAATATTCATTCACCATTCCCAAACTCTTCCTAGAAAACTCCCCTTTCCTATCCACCCTAATTTGTGTTTCTTTATCTACCCATCAAGGCCAATTTGTGCTGCTAATATATTCTTGGATATGTGAGCTTCTATTGGAGCATTGTCAGCTTATCAAGGGTACCACTCCTAAAAAGTGATCCTCTATCCCCCAATAATTAACAATTGCTAACATCATGCTGCTAGGGATGGAACTTTGTTGTGAGGTGACCTCCCTGTGCTCAGATTTTACAAAACTTGGGCTTGCACAGGTCTTGAATACACATGCTCTCAAAATTGCTGTGAGTTCATATGTGCAAATATTCCGCAATGGATAGAAGACAATATTTCTTTATAGTCATTTATCACCTCTGTTCTTTACAGTTTTTCATACTGTTTTGTAAAATTATATATATAATTATTTTTAAATATTATAAATCTTAATATTATATATGTTAAAATAAATACATACTTTTAAGATGATATATATTTGATTTAGAACTGAATAATTTTTAATTCTTATTCTATTAAACATTTGTGGGTCTCTCTTAATCACTAATAAAGTCTTCTATAATGAGGGCTTAAAGATACATGGATTTATGAGTATAATGCGAAAGTCACTTAGAGTTAATTTAGTACTATGTCCATTTTACAGAATTATATTGTATGTTCTCTTCTACGATTCGTGATATATATGGCCAGACAATGGTGATAGGAATAGGTTTCATATTGTGACTCTGTCTTTAAAGCTAATCAAAATTGATTGGTTGCTCCTATAACATTTACACTTCTATAGCACCAGCACTCATTTCTTGCCAGAATAATCATTAATGTAGCTCACAGGAAATCATGGCTGGATTATACTGATTACTTCTCTCCTCTGTTGTGAGCATTCCACCTTCCTATACTATGAAAGTAATCCATAATAATGATGTTTCTGGTTTGGAACCAGCTTAATGTCTTTATGTTCTATTACTATAGTGTGTGATGTCTTCAGAAATGGGATCTTCCTAACTTTAGAAGTGTCACAAAAAATCATTAACAACAATCTATGTTTGGGGATTTAGGGCCTCACTAGTCAAAAACTCCAATAGAAGTAAACCATTATGAACACTAGCCTTATTACTGTTTATATTGTAGTCACTAGTTTATTAGAGACATTCTTGTCCCATTATAGTCTAATGGGTATTTTTAATCATTTTTGAGCATGTATATGTGTACATATTTAGGAAGCTTCTACAATAGCATTGATTTTTTTTATCAAAAAGTCTTTGGTGTTATTAATCCCTCACAGTACTTTCTACTCTATGCTCCCTCCATACTCCAATTTAACCCTTCCTGTCCACAATTCCATTTTAACTCTTTATATCAGAGATTTCTTTTTTTCCTTCTCTTGAAAGCCACTTACCATGTTGCATTAGTAATTTCCAGACCTCTGTGTGCTTTCCTAATGAAATACAGATATTTGAAGATTCAATGTTAACATACACAAGTAAGAGAAAACACAGGTCCCCCCCCTCTGTGTGTGTGTGTGTGTGTGTGTGTGTGTGTGTGTGTGCCTTACCATATTCTACCTCCATCCACTTATCTGTGAATTTCAAATGTCTATTAACTTAATAGCTGAGTGAATTGTAAAAATATGCCTACTTTCATCTATCAGCTGATGGAAATGTAGGCTGTTTCTATTCCCTGACTCTTGTGTATATAGCAACAACGAAAATACATGATAAAGTATTGCCATGATAGAATATGAAGTCCTTTGTGGGTGTGCCTGAGAGTGGTATGGTTAGTACCAATTATTTCAGTTCTTTCAGGAAGTTCCATGCTGATTTCTGCCACAGCCTCGTCAGTGTGCACTCCCACTGATAAACTCTTCCCATTTCTCCACACCCATGCAGCATTTGTACATTTTAAAATCATACCCTTTCTGCCTGGGATAAGAGAAAACCTCAAAATAGCTTCAATTTGTCTTACCAGAATAGGTAAGAATGCTAAATGTGTTTATATTAATATTTCTTAGACATTTGTATATTCATTTTGATAACTCTGTTTAGATCTAAGACCTATTTTCAATTAGATTGTATTATTCCTTAATGTTTAAATTTTGGTGTTCTTTGTAATTCTAGATATGAACCCTCTACATTATAGAGTCTCTAAGATACATGGCTGGTAGAGATGTTTCCACTTCTCTATGCTGGCCCTTCACTGTAATGTTGGTGTCCATTGCCATAAGGATTGTTTTTAAGGTTCATGAGGTTCCTGTTGTCAATTATTGGTTTGAATAGCTACACTATTAGAGCTCTGTTCAGAAAGCATTTTATTATAGAACTACAAACATACTCCCAATTTTCTCCACTACGAGATTCAGGGTATTAGATCTTATGTTAAAGGTCTCGTTTCATTTTGAGTTGAGTTTTTTGCTTGGTGAGTGATGAGGATGAAGTTTCAGTGTCCATGTTTTTTGTTGTTGTTGTTGTTTTATTTTGTATTATTTTGTTTATTGCTTCTGTGACAAAACTTATGTGGCTATCAGTGTCTAGATTTATATCTGAGCCTTTATGTCTGCTTCATTGAGCAATGTTGTTGTGTTTATGCTATTACCATAGTTTTTGTTACTATAGCTTCGTAGTATCACTTTAAATCTAGGATGACAATGCCTATAGCAGTTGTTTTGCTGTTGTCCTGGTTTCTTTTGGCTCTTCTTCATCTTTTGCATTTTTATATAAAAATTAAGAATTTTCTATCTCTGTAAAGAATTCTATTGGAATTCTGGTGAAGATTACATTGAATTGGTAGATTGGTTTTGTAGGATGGCCATTTTCACACTATTAATCCTGCCAATCTATGAGCATGGGAGGTTTTCCATCCTCTGGTGCCTGCCTCACTTTCTGTTTTTAGTGTTTTAACATGTTCATTGTGCAGTGCTTTCATTCCTCTTTAGTTTTATTCCAATACTTTTTATATAGTTCTCAGTTTGAGGAAATTGTTGGTGCTATTGTTTCCTTGATTTCTTTTCTCGATATATTTTCCATTTGGTAAATAGGAAAGGCTGCAAATGTCTATATGTTACTTTAGTATCCTACTACATTGCAGAATGTCTCTATAAGTTCTAAGGTATTTCTTGTAGTGTATTTAATGTCTTTTATAGAGAGAATTATCTCATCTTCATAAGATACTTTTGACAACTTCCTTTACAATTTATATTCCCTTAGCATCGTTCACTTACTGCTCTAGCAAAGACTTCAAGTACTATTTATACTTTAAAGGTCCTCTTCTCCTCCAACTATCTTCAGAAAAGAGCAGGTCTCCCAAGTATATCAGCCAAATATGGCATAGCAAGTTACACAAGACTAGATAGAAACCCTCACATCAAGGCAGGCAAGGCAGCATAGTAGGAGGAAAAGGATCCCAAGAGGAGACAAATAACATCAGAGATGCCTAGATTCCTACTGTTAGGGTTCTGACAAAAATACCAAGCTAATGTCCCTAACACATAGAGAGAGAGCCTCGAGCAGACCCATGCACACTCTGTGATAGTTGCTTCAGTCTCCATGAGCCACTATGAACCCTGTTACACTGGTTTCATGGGCCGTGCTCTCCTGGTGTTAATTTGGTGAGATATAACTTTAAATTATGTGTCTATGATTCTCTGAATGTCCTTAATGTTTGCTTTAATGTCTCCTTTTCATCTCTAGCATTATTAATTTAGAATATCACTAATTTTTTGGGTCAAATTTGCTAGCGGCTTGTCAATGTTATTCAATTTTTCAAAGAACCTGATTTTTATCTCATTAATCACTTGCATTTTTATTTCTATTTCATTAATTTTAGTCCTGAATTTGATTATATATCCATAGCTAACTTTTCAGTGGTATATTTATTTTATTTTTAGGTACATGAGTATTTGAACTGACTGTGATGGGTAGGCACACTGTTTATGGAGGCCATGAGAAGTCACCTGACCATTGAGAACTACAGTTATGGTTGGTTGCAACCTGCCATGTAGTTGCTGGAAACTGAACTATGCCCTTTGCAAGAGAAGCAACTGCTCTTAAGTAGTTTAACATCTTGTCCAATCCTGTATCTACTTTTGGCTGGTTTTGGTTGTTCATGGATTTCTAAAGCCTTGGGGTACATCATTAAATTATTAAGCTATTTGAAAACTTTTGAGTTTTTATACAGCCGCAACGTGGAGCATAGCATTCCTCTCATGGTTATATTTCATTATGTCCCATAGATTTTAACTGTCACATTTGCATTTTCATTCAATCTAATAATTTTAAATTTTCTTCTTGTTTTCTTCACCAGATTTTGATTTGGTACTATATTGTTTAGCTCAAATGAGTTTAATTTTTGTCGTTTCTATTTTTATAGCCATCCATGGTTGTCAGAGAGAATGCAGGGTGTGATTTCAATTGACCTATACTTTCTATGAATTGTTTTGTGTCCTAATATGTGGTCTGTTTTGTATAACATTTTGTAGGCTTCTCAGAAGAACACATATTCTTTAGTGTTTGGGTGCAATGTTCTCTTAAGTACACTATATCTATGATGTCATTGAACTTCAGAGTTTCTGAATTTAAGTTTTCTGAGATGATCTAATTATTGGTGACAATGGAGCATTGAAATCATCCACTATCACAATGTTGTTGTCAAGTTGTAGTTTTAAATATAATATTTTTTATTGGAATTGGATGGTTTGTGATGGTAACATATCTTGGAATTGAAATATTTTACCAACCAGCAAGAGTACTGATTTTGAGTGGTCAATTGTTGTTTTGGTTGTGCAATTTTGTTTATAATGGGTCTTAGGTATTTAGAGTTCGGTCATTGCAGTGTTTCTTGGTCTGAAACCCTCATCTCTGAATTGTTGAGTGAGTGTTTGAGTCAGGTTATAGGGAATGGCAACATGAGTATTCTGTTTCTGCCTAGAGAAGGGGGCAGGAATGCAGAGTAGGAATGGGTGGTACAGGGTAGAGTAGATGCAGTTGACTGCAGAAGTTTAGACTCTCGAACCATAAGAATGATGTGGCAAAGATCCTCACTGGATGTGATGTACTTTGTGATAAGAGTCTTGGCTTACTACCTGAAGGGGAGTGTAGTGATTCTAAGAATGGCCTCCATATGCTCATTATATTTGAATATGTGGTCCCAGGTTCATGGACTATTTTGGGAGTATGGCTTTGGTGAAGGATGTGTGTCACTAGCAGTGGTATTTAGTACTTCAAAACAAACATCTGGCACAGTTTCTCATTTTGATTCCAAGCTGTGGTTCAAGATATAATCTCTCAACTATTACTCAAGCACCATGCCTGCCTTTGGCCATATTCTCTGGTATAATGGCCATGGCCTCACCCCCTGTAACTCTAAACAAGCCCCCAATTAAATCCTTTCTTTTATAAGTTGCCTTGGTCATGGTGTCTTCGCACAGCAATATAAAACTATCTAAGAAAGGAGTAGAAATATATATTGAAAGGAAAGCATAGTACACAACTTCTCAGACAGGTACTGGGATGTCTTTATTTTCTTGATAGTATTTCCAAGTATTGTGAATTGGTAATAAACATAAATTAATTTTATGAATGTTTTGTCACATTGTCCTCCTCATAGAGTTTGAAAATCCTTCAGATGATAAATAGATGGAACATAGACCTATGTTTTAGACATAAATATCATGCACAAAATCTATTCTAAAAGAAGTGTTTTGAAAATAATTGTATTTTTAATTAAATGTTGATATATATGGCAAGCTATACCAATTTTTATATTTTTTCTTATTTTGAATATTTCTGTGAATAAATATTCTAATTCATGAATTTGTGTTACACATCTCCATTTGCATTTATTAAACCTTCTTTGGAACAGAAGTTTTCCAAACTAGTGTCACTAAAAAATAAGTTTTTCCCCTTGGCACATACATGCTGGTTCATTAATCCCCTTGAAAGTGAGAATTATTGAGATTTTAGTATTCTGTTTTTATCCATATGTGAAAATAAATTTATGGGATACCAATAGTGTCATTATAAAAAGTAAGTATTGTAAGTGTGTGTTGTGCAGGGCAGCCTCTAGGGCCAGTGTTCTGGCATCCAGAACAAGGTGTTGTTTTTTATATATAGTACCACAGAACCTCAAGTGGTCTGCATAGTCCCCACTGTGAGCAGGTTGTCACCCTGAATGCAAAATTCAAACTATGAAAATCACATATGCTTTGTAGTCCATTTTATCTTAATACCTTTCTAGCCATAAAATGCCTAAGCTATTCTACCCATTAAATAGTTTAAAATGGTTTGAAAACACTAACTATTCTGCCAAAAGATGAGATGAATGATATGAGAGGGCCACGTTGGTACTTCCAGGCTGTCACTGCCTGTCTTGTGATGCCATCCTCTACCCTGTGAGTTTCAGGAAATTAGAAGTTCTATGTTTATTTTCATTAGGAAATAGGCTTAAATGAGAAGCAAATACCTCTACTCTGCTCTCCTTATGACACTGGTGTGCTAAATGATATTGATATTGAACTAACATTGGAAACTCATGAGTGTAGTATTACTGAAAATCAGAAAAATCCCTGAAGACACTAAACTAAACCCTGTCTCAATCTAGGATCCAAATGTTAGGAGAGTTCAGAAGCTCTTCTGGGAGTTAAATGAAAGATATAGGAAGTCACTCTCATTTCAAAATCTGAATCTGTGCAAATATAATTAATTAGTTCAATTTGCACAGTGAAAGATGTTTATTACTCTCCATCAGTAAAGACACCAGTTTCCACAACGAAGGGCACTGCAAACAGACAAGGCTTCCAGGGACAAGGTGACTCTGAATAATCTCAGAGAAGGTACTGCATTAGCTTCTCTACCATTGCAGTAGCAGTGCGCCTGGTGCTGGCATCAAACCTGCTTCTGTGGGAGAATGTGGCCTCAGCACTCAAAGGGGGCAAGATAAATCCACAAGGCAATGTTCTCATAGATGCATGGTTGTCCTGTTGAGGAGGCTGTATCTAGAAAGATTAATCCTAAGGCTACAAGGTTGTTCGTGGACTTCATAGGTGCTCTCATTGACTTCTGATTCATTTCCATAAAGGGTCTTCATATGAATGGTTGGGATGAGAAGTAATGCAAAGGAGATAACCTCTGGATTCAAAATCCAAACAATGCACCTTGATAGCTGGAAGAATGCATGAAGTCTAATATGTGGGGTAAGACAATGTGGAAGTCAAATATTTGCTAAGATGAAGTCTAATATGTGGGGTAAGACAATGTGGAAGTCAAATATTTGCTAAGATACCTTGATTTTAACTTTTTCCTATTTTTTAAACTAGCACTTTGTTTTACTCTTCTGACATAAAGCACTGAAAAGCCTGTATGAGGGAGAGATTCAGTTCTTTGTTCCATTATTTAGTTAACATTCTATTGGTATTCTTCACTTGGGGCCCTCTAGATTATACAATAAAAGAAATCAACGGTGATTTAATTTAAATGATTAAATTGAGTGGCAGACACTGAGGCTAGGTCTGTATGTGAAAGGAAATTAATAACTCAAATAGGATAGAGGGAATTCCAGAAGGCCCTACCACAGTTGCAGAACCACAGGCAATCATTAGCCCCTGAGAGCAGTAAAGGCAGTCATTGCTGGGAAGGGATCCCTGAGAGCTTCTCCAATCCCATGGGAAGGAATCCCTGAGAGCATCTCCAATCCCATGGGAAGGAATCCCTGAGAGCTTCTCCAATCCCAAGTTTCCAACCCTAAATCCATGTACATAAGAGACACAACAAGCAAACTCAACATATTTTAGAAATACCTATATATCTATAACAACTCTAATTATAGAAGATGAAGTCATAAATGTAACAGATAAAGGCATAGCAGGAGCTAGAGAGGGAGAGGGAGGTGTGCAAAGAACCTAAATAGAATAAGCAGGAATGAAATTCTCGAATAAAAATCAAGAAAAATTATTATTCCTTAGATATATCCTAATTCTATGAATTAATTTTTAAAACAATTCCAATATGGCATAATAAAAATTAGGCAGCATGTGTATGGTAGAGGATTGCAAAATCGATCATCAATAGGAGGAGAGGACCTCGGCCCTGTGAAGGTTCTGTGCCCCAGTGTAGGGGAATGCCAGGGCCAGAAAGTGGGAGAGGGCAGGGTGGCAGGCATGGGGAGGGGGGAGGCAACAGGGGTTTGTTTTTGTTTGTTTTTTTGTTTTTTGGAGGGGAAACTGGGAATGGAGAAATTCGCATGTAAATAAAGAAAATATCTAAAATAAAAAAAAAATTAGGTCTGGTACAGATAGACAAAAAATGTCTGGTCTCTATATTAAAGGCACTTTGAAGGCTGTATCTTGCCTATCCTGGTTAATTCAGTGAAGCCAAAAGGGCTGAAGAACTCCATACATGTGCGGATGTGGCTCAGTGTAAATAATTTATGTTGTTCCTGTGGTTTATTTTTATTTTATTTTGCATTTCCCTGTTCTATGGGCCTTATTTATAACATCCTAACAATCTTTTCAAACTATCCGCAACTTTAACAATTGGATTTTTGCTAGTTACTTTCTATTGCCAACTTAACACAAATTAAAGTCATATGGGAAGAGGAAATACAACGGAAGAGTTGCATATATCAGAATGGCCTGTGGGGAGGTCTCCGGGAATTTTCGTGATTGTTAATTGATTTAGGATGGTGCATCCCACAGTAGGCAGCACTACTCAACCAAATCTGGCTATGGGAAGCAAAGAGAAAACTAGCTGAGAAGAAACCAATCAACAAGCCTGTGTGATTTCTGCCTCTGTTCCTGTTTCAGTTTTTACCCTGATTTCTTTTGATTGTGGGCAGAGAAATTAAAGGATAAGCTGAAATAACCCATTTCCTCGCCTAGTTCCTTTTGGGCAGGACGTTCTATCACAGTATCAGGAAGCAAACTAGAACAGCAAACTGGCAGAAAAGCCAAGTACCGCTGGGGTGGACCTGACTGTGTTCTATGGGGGAAAGATTATGAAAGGTTTTGAAATCTTTGGTCTGGAAGCCCATTTAGTGCTCAGAGCATAGAATGTTGCTGCTTTGTGGGCACCTGGGTGGTGATAATGTTAGTTAAAGTATAGATGATGGAGAACTGGCTTGTGAAGCTTCAGAGGAAAGCTAAGATTCTCTCAGAGCTGTCCGTGTGATATTTTAAATTCACAGTATGGTCAAGTAAAATATTAGTGTTTCACTTGGTATCTTGGCTACATTTCTGTTGCTATGATAAGAACCACTGGTCCATACCAATTGGGGGGGGGCAGTTTGTTTGGCTTATAGTTTCACATCACCATTCATCACCAAGGGAAGTCAGAGCCAGAAATCAAGCAGGAAATGGAGGTCGAAATGGAAGCTCAGGGTAAGGAGAAATGCCATTTAGTGGCTTGCTTTCCATGGCTTACTCTTACACTTTCTTATACCACTTAGTGCTACCTGTCCTAGGATGGCGCCACCTACAGCGGGCTTGTCACTCCCACATCTATCATTAATCAGGAAATTGCCCTCACAGACTTGCTTACATTTCAGGCTGAGGAAAGCACTTCCTCAACTGAAGTCCTCTCTTCTCAAGTGACTCTGCCTTGTGGCATGTTGACAGAAAGCCATTCTGCACACTGGGATAATGGCTGCAGATGAGATGAACTTAAATAATTGGCTGTTATTTACAAAAAAAAGAAAGAAAGAAAGAAAGAAAGAAAGAAAGAAAGAAAGAAAGAAAGAAAGAAAGAAAATGTCAATGCCATTAGAAGAAATCTCCTGAGACACAGTTTTTGTTTGTTTGTTTTTTTGAAGTTTGTTTTTGTTTTTGTTTTTTGAGTTAGCAAACATAAACTGTGGTCCAAAGTAACGTAGGTAGCCCACCAAGTTGGCACTGGAACATGGCCATGTTAAAGTCCTCCTCATGGTACTTCTGAAGCCAAGAGTGGTCCTGGTGAACACTGGAGGCTTGATATTGTGTGATGGCTTGGTGGCCCCGCAGAATGACCCTGAGAAGCCACTCATGGAGGTGCAGCCTTTGTTGCTGAGTGGACCCAAGGGTATTTGCATGCCAGTTTTAGGTCTGTTTGTCAAATGGTAACTTTTAGGACAGTGAAAAGAGCCAACTCGGAAGGGTCCAAGGACTTTGAGAGTTAGATGATTATAGATCAATGATTAAAGATCAATGTTTAAAATTTAGGTAAAAAGATCATTTCCTTAGTATAGTAACTTCATTTTTCAGAACTTTTAAAATTAATTACCCATCAGATGCATTGGCGTTCTGATCATTGATTAGCTTTTTTATTTGGACTCTCCAAGGAATTGAATATTTCATTATTTCCAGAATACGCAGTCTACTCTTACCTTAAGGTTCAAGATCAGAGTAACCAACAGATGCCATAATTCTTCTGCCTATTCCACGATGGAGTAAGGCACTGTGGAAGACACCTAAATGGATTCATATTCATAATATTTGTATGAAGTCTACTAAACTCAGAAAAGTCTACTGAAGTCAAACACTGGCTTTAGTATACTGTCGATTGTCACAGGAACCATAATAGATATATTACTAACACTTCCAGGGAAAATGAACAACAAAAGGAAAATTATATTGCACAGCTGATAAATTATAAGTGAAATCTGGTAAGTGACAATTTAACAGTATGGGACCCTTGCATAATACCTACCCTTAAGGGTATATTTAATACTCTGTAGGAAAGTTTAAAATGGAATTGACATTCTTACTTAAATATCCATTAATATAAACTTGTATGATGTCAACACAATTGCATTTATCATATGTTACTATTGTGAGCTGTGCGGGCAGAGTTTTGTATACCTACCAGCTCACTAATTTCTCTTAGCTTTTAAGCATCTACTGTTTCTATTTCTGCTTCTTTTTCCACAAGTTGATGTCTGGTTGCTCTGTCCTGGGTCATAGCTGAAATCCACCTGCAGAAATATATCAAGTATATGCTATATGGTTTTCTTCACTATACAGCTGTCCCTCTGTGTGATGACAGGTCTCCACATAATGCCAGCCCTAACACACAGTTGTTATCATCTCTCACTTCTTTTGCTCCTCCATGCATTACCTAAGATGATTTATATTGAGCATTATTATGTATCTCAATATACTCCCACACTTACAATCCAACTCCATTCTTGCTCAATGGCATAAGCCTTTTGTGGGTCAACTATTCTTGCTTAAATCACTAATATAATGGAATGAATGTGAGAAGAAAATAGGAACTGAAAGAGATGACATTTATGGGTATTATCACTTCACTAGAAACTTCATAAATACTTCACTGAGTTTATCCCCTCTAAAAGTCTGTAGCACATGGTCAGTGCCCACATTTTATACTTCTATCATCTTCAAATGATTGTTTTAAATAAGCACATGGATTGCAAAGGGAAATGATATAGCAGCCTCTTTGAGCAACTATTATGTGAACCCATTGTTGACTTCTTGTTTTAATAAGATTATTGGATTCCAGTTGCTTAGTGACAAGTCCTAGGAAAATAGTGTCAAAATGCCTGAATGCCTGGAAAAAAGTTTTGAACTATCTAGTAATTGAAGCATCTTCAAGAAACGGATACGCTTGTTTTCACATCTCCAATTTCAGATATAATAAAGAAAAAGCAAACAAACAAACCAAAAAAAAAATGTAAGACTTAGAAGGGATTACACAATTATTCCCCAAGGCAAGCATTTGCTTACACTTTTCTTCGTTTCTTATTGTCACTGAGATGTTCTGTGCGAATGTGGTTGAGTTTTAAAATGCTTCTCCTTGCAAGAAAGAAATTCATTTTATTTTACCTTCAGAGATGTTTTGTTCAGTAAATATTTAACATTTGTGCAGTGGTTCGAAAACAAATGCTCCCCTAAACTCATAGAGAGTAGCAATACATCTTGTTGGACTAGATGTGGTCTTGTCAGAGGGGGTGTGTTGCTTTGACATTTTAGAAGCTCAAGCAAAAGCTCAATGTCTCACTGTCTCTCCTGCTGATCAGGATGTAGAACTTTCAGGTATCTCTTCTGACCTGTCTGTCTACATACTGTTATGGCTCCTGTCATGATACAAATGGACTAAACCTCTGAAATAGAAGACACCCTCAATTAAATGTTTTTCTTCATAAAAGTTACCATGGTCATCTTGTCTCCTCAGCTATTGAAACCCAAACTAAGACAATTTGTATCCACTACAAATTGTTAGTTTCAGTAACAAATAAGAAAAATCTATTTATATTTTTCACTATAAATTTACAAATTAAATAATCACTCATAATCTATGGAGTAGCCTTCCCTCTTCTCAATTCTAAATATAGTATTTAATTCTTGAAATTATTTTTCATTTCTAAAACATAATTAGAGGCATGATATGATCCTATATCATCATAAAACATTATGATTATTTTGCATTAATATAAACATGTAACAAGCCTTTCATTATATAGATTTGAAGTATAGAAATAACAATTTCTGCCTGGTAGTCTACAAATGTCTATGAAAGAGGCTTCCTACAGTCCTCTTATACCATCATTGAGCTCAGAAATTTAGAACATAAGGACATTAAGAGACATAAACTGTATTCCAGTTAATTAAATCCTAGTTGACTTTATATGTCAAAAGCTCACTATTTACAGAGTATTGAAAAACCTTCTGAGGGTACTTTACACAAAAAATCAAATCCAAGGATCATAGTAGAAAATAGCTCCTACTTGCAGCTGTTTAATCTATACCTTCCTGGGCAGAAAGCTGGAGGCCTAACTACCTCAGTAGATGATGCTAGCACAATTGTCACCTGACTGGCTATTTGAACCTCAGTCACAAAGTTCTACTTTTATTGGATCTGAAGTTTAGGATTCAGAACTGATTTGTTCCAATATATAGAATAATAGTACAACATCAGAATCATACTACATAAAGAATAGTTAAAGACTCGGGACATGTAATGTTCATTTAGTAAGATAAACAAAACTAATTTATTCATTGCCCTTTTGTCAAATACATGTCTAAAATCAAGGAACATCTCACTTGTGCATCTGTCAACTCCTGTAAGAGCATACTTTGGTATGCTAGGCATAAAGGAAGCCTATTAATTTGTGTTACTAGGTACATGCATGAATATATATATATATATATATATATATATATTATTTATAGTATATTTTTATAATGTATATATTATATCAGATTTTATATATAATATTTTATTTTATATATTGTTCATATGTTATAATATTTATACATATATTATATATTATGACTATAAAATATTTATACATAATATTTACATAATATAACCATATAATTACATATGATAATATAATTGTATTATATGTAAATATTTGTATTTTATTATATAAAATATATATTATACATATAGTACAATCTTTCTTTTTTAGCAAATATATTTATTCCCAACATTTAAGGGAAATATCAATTAGAATTCCTAAATATATGTGGTTCTTGACTGACTTTTCTGGTGATTGGTTCTTAATTTGAAATGGAGGAAAGAAAGATCACCCTGCCAAATCCGGAGTAGCATTCTTATGGTGATACAACAATGCCACTAGCTTTTTTGTTTATTATAAATGTTTACATTTCCTATGCAAAGATTTTTCATTAGGTTTACACTTATCTGAAGATCCTGGTGTGCCATAAGTTCCATGACAAGTTCTGCAAACCTAGCAGAAGACATTCCACATGAGATGCCCTTTGATACCTCATTAGTGCCATAAGTCTTCCTTTATATTTTTACCCCCCCCTTTTTTTTTTTTTTTGGTTTTTCGAGACAGGGTTTCTCTGTATAGCTCTGGCTGTCCTAGAACTCACTCTGTAGACCAGGCTGGCCTCAAACTCAGAAATCCACCTGCCTCTGCCTCCCAAGTGCTGGGATTAAAGGTGTGTGCCACTACTGCCTGGCTATATTTTTACCTCTTGAATTCATGCTTTATGCAATAGATCTCTTATTTAAAGATAAAAATGAAGTTTTTAGAAATACCAGAAGTATAACAAATCAATTGATGAAATTTATTTTGCTGATTTAATGTAAAACCTGCCTGTTCTATTGGTATATTAAAAAAAAAAAGTTACAGAAATAACTGGCATTGAGCTTGCAACAAAAACATTTTACAACTTAATTAATAATCAGAAAATATTAATGTGTGTCAAGTTGTTTATCGAAAAGAATAACAATTTGAATCACTCTCACCAGCTTTTCAAACATGGAATATGTGGGATCTATTATGAAAACTAGCCATTCTTGATCAAGCCATACCTACAGAGTTCTGATGGACAGTACCAGTCCTATGTGATTTGCCTATCCCTAAATTCTCTGAAGTTTTCCAAACCTTTGAAAGGTGTTTAGACACATATATGAAATGGCTCTGAATTTCTCTACATTTCCCTTCAACAATGGTCCTCTGAGTTACTCTTCTCATCATCATATTAATCTCATGCCTTGTATTCAATTTGTTAGAAGCAAATAAAGAATAGTCTTGGTGACACACACACACACACACATAAATGTAGCTCAATAAGACAATTTAGATTTCCAAAAACAGTACACCAGAACCCAAAGCAGGCCAACAAACACATTTAGCATGAATAGCGTCTGTTTTATTCCTGCCACAGATTATGAGAGTGTTGTATCTCAGAAGTGGGAGCTCAGTTTCACAATTTGATCTGATTGGTCAATTAACATAAAAGAGAAGGAGGAAATTCAGGAAACATAAGCCCTTGCCAAGCTTTGTAAAAAAAAAAAATATTACAAACATACGAATCTTCTACCATAAATACAACTACATCTCCCACTTACATTGCTTAGTACCTTCCCTTCCTTCTCTGTATGTCATAGAAACACGGTTTGCAATATTCCCTCATTCCCTGCATCTCACATTCACAGAGCTTAGGACTATCCCCTCATCCTCTGGTGGATGAGATCACAAATCCAGGAAGACAGAGATGAGCAGTTCTGTGACTTTTCTTCCCCTTTTTATGTATGAGTATTCCTTTGATTTTCTGATATTTGGACAGAGAGTTGGGAGACATGAAAACATTTTGACATCTTTCACATGATAGTGACAATTTATTGATGATTGGAACACCAAATTTATTCCCTGAGAATATCAGGTTCCTCTCTCATAGGACACAATAATAATTTCCTCAGACACACACAGTTGCAATGACTCAGTTCAGTGTCTTTCACAGTAAGCCACTCTACCATATATGGTGTCTTTTACTGTCTCTGCTGCTTCTCCTCTCACATTGAAAGACATTGATTCTAACTACAGTTTCTACCAAGAGGCAGAGAGGAATGTCCCTAATCACAACAGGCTTTGGAACAGCAGGGAATCACTCCTACTTCCCTATATTCCTCTGATTTCTTGTTTCCTTAGTATCATCTTAGACACTTTCCCAGTATTCTATTCACATTAAACATAACAAGCCTTCTCTGTATTCTTTCAACTTCATCTCATCAGGGCATTATTTGATGCTTTCCCCTAATCTGGTTGCTAAAGTTACATAGTAGCAAAGGTAGCAATAAGCAGTTCCTATAACACTTCTTCATTGTTCTAAATGTTCATCCCATTGAGTATGTGAAAATTAAACATATAGAAACAATTCTGAAGTGCTGACATCACTGATTTATGGCATGATAGCAACAATTTATTGTATACTGGTGCTGAAAATGATTTCCTTAAGAGACAAGTGCCTGTCACAGGCACCCTGGTGATTTTTTTTTTTTTGTATACATCAAGATAGTGAGTCTTCTGCAGGAGAAATTCCATTGGTACATTTTTCATATTAACTCCACTGCTCTGTCATCTGTTTTTTTAAACATTTAAAAACATATTTTAATTAAATAGAATTGAATCACATTCTTGTTCCCCTTTTGTACCACCACTCCTCCCATAGACCCCCCTTCAATACCTATAATACATTTTTTGTCGTATTCCTTAAAATTTATAAAATATTATAAAAATAAAAATAAGTATTATAAAAGTTGTTTGATATAAAACAACAATCGATTTAACAGTCTTATGTAGATGCTCGTCTACACCAATAGTGAAAATACATTTTTCTCAATATAAATTTTAAATAACTCCAAACGTATTAGCTGTATACTTAAAAATAATCTATCACTACTAGTGTTTTTTTAAATGAACATGAGTATATAAAGTCTTTTTGTTTGTTTTGTATCTAGTAGAGTTTAAATCTTGGCTCTTACTGTGGTACAAGCCCAAAATAAGAACAATTTTTAGGCATTGGGTCTGTCATGTGTTTTATCCTTTCCAATATTCTCTTATACCCTCACTTTTAAAGAAAAATTATTCAAAATAGGACTTCTGCCAACTTACAAAGTAGAATCCTGTGCTTTGTAGCTATCCACTATACTGGATCACTACTGAGCCCCTCCTGAGTTTCAAATTTAATTTCCTTCTTGTTCAGTTAGATTCACAGTGAAATAAGAAAGTAAAAATGGGCAGAATCTGGCAGTAGGAAGGCCTTGCCAGATTAACTTCGAACCACAAGAGTAATGTTCTTTATCCTTAATGATTATAGATTAAGCAAAGTAGATGTTTTCTTTATTCACTGTGGAGAGATGATTCATTTAGGGTAGCTGTCACTTGCTTCTAAGCAACTTAGAATACGGGTTCATCTCACTATTATATCGTCATAAAAGGATTTCCACTCTATCTTTAAGAACATAACATGGGTGTTACAGAGATTTCTAGACAATAGGAGACACAGCCCAGTCAACATGCTCTTAGCTCATTGTTGTCGGGCTCATTCTTCTGGTAGGTAGAACTCAGACGCTTTTAAAAATTCTTTAGGAAGTAAGCTTGAGAGCTTCTAACCTTCTCCGTGTGTTTGAAAAACACACTACTTTTGTAAATGCACAATGAGGATAATTTGATAGGAGAAGAGAGGGATTTAAGTGCTTCTCTTTAGAATAGCCACTCACTCACTGGCTAGGACATCAGCCTAGGGTCACATTTATGGTGGGACATTTAGATGAGTCTAAGAAACAGAATGGAAGGTACATCAGATTAGTAGGATGCTAAAAAAAATTAGTCTTTTCTTAAAAAAGAATAAACAGGAAAAAATGCAGCAATTGTGCTGGCCTTAAAGCAGAGTGCCTTGGAGAATACAAGTAGAGCAGGTGACAGGAAAGCAGAGGTGCAATTGGGTTCCCAGAAATGTATGAAGTGTAGCTGCTTTAGTGAATGTCAGACATAGTTAAAAAAAAAAAGAGAGAGAAAAGAATCCATGACAAAATACCCCAAAACTGTACTGATAAATAATGAGCATGAATTACTGGATATAAAGATCAGTAATAGTGACAAATGTTACCATGTCATGGATGAGCGATTGCCCTGCTTCAGATAATATATAGAAATACAACATTCTTTTCTCCACTGAAAGAAGTTATGCTGAGGAGTGGATTTGCCGCTAAGACTCATGGTGTATACCAGAGTTGGAGACTACTATCTGTGCTGTAAAATATAGGGTGAACTTGTGTGAGAACAGAAAGTATTCAGCCATGGAAACTTTTGACCCAGCCTGAGGCCTGTACAGCAGAAAGCTCTGGCCAATGAAAAGGCAATGGCCACTGGGTAGCCTAGGGAGAATGGAGACAGGCGTCATTCTGAAACTACAGGAAATAATGCATCCTGTTTGCTCTGACCTAGGCCAGAGGATGTGACTCGTTCTCCACCCGCCCATGGCAGGTAATGAAGCCAAAAGGCTCCCTGATAATGGCAATTCATTACAGAGAGCTAAGTAAGGCGATGACTCTCATTTACCCTACTAAACTCAACAATGA
Source organism: Mastomys coucha (assembly GCF_008632895.1). Lineage (NCBI taxonomy): Eukaryota > Metazoa > Chordata > Mammalia > Rodentia > Muridae > Mastomys > Mastomys coucha. The sequence goes on from NW_022196913.1 coordinate 32,206,928, forward strand.
ATAAAAAAATATGAATAATAACTTCTCTTATTGGAACATTCTAACTTTATTATGTAAAATGCTAAATACTTATATCAGACATATTCTGTACAATGCTTAGGGTCTCAGCTAGAGCAATAGAAAAGAAAAAGAAGAAAGGGAAACACAGGAGATGCAGATGTGGCAGGCAGAAGCCAAAGACTCTCCAGTTCAATAGCTTTTTAAAAATCTGTTTAAGCTGGGCGGTGGTGGCGCACACCTTTAATCCCAGCACTTGGGAGACAGAGGCAAGCAGATTTCTGAGTTCGAGGACAGCCTGGTCTACAGAGTGAGTTCCAGGACAGCTAGGACTACACGGAGAAACCCTGTCTCGAAAAACAAAACAAAAAAAAAAAATCTGTTTAAAAAGTTTATATGGTTCCACTTCTTTAAGAAAATAAAAATTTTCTAACTGGGTGATATTCTGCCAAAGGTCGGGGAGTGGAAAAGCCCTCACTCCAACTTCTCCCACCATAAGCCAGGGAAGTCCTGGGCCCTGGGTCCCCTGGACCCCATCTCCCAGGCCTCAGCATCCCCATGAGTTACACCTCTATGGCCTCAAGAGACAAGTTCTGCCTTCTGTCGATACTGCTGGCTCTAATCCAAGTGCTTCTTGCTTGTATTGTCCTTTCTCCTCTTGCTTTGCAAATGGCTCCATGTAGCATGTCTCACTGAGGGAGCAGCTTCAGGAACCAAATACAGGATGGAGGAAAGCTGTATGCTACAATGGGGTTCTTAGTCTGAGCGACATTACATTTTTTTCCTGTGTGTCTTCCTCTGGATCCATCTTTGGGGCCAGAGGACTTCTTGCCTTGAAGGGCCTGTACTGCCTGCTGCCCCCATTCAACTTTTTCTAATCCAATTTTTCTAACAGCCAAGGTTGGGTCTCAAGCTGAGAATCTTTCTGTACCTATCATTGGAGCCCTTCTTTAATTCAGTCAAGCCAGCCCAATTTCCCTGAGTGCCCCAGCTTCTCAACACCAAAAAATATAAATATAAATATATATTACATATATACATATAATTTATTATATATGTATTATCTATAATATACATTATATATACTAATATATTATATATTTTAATACATATTTTTATATATTTTAAATATATCTCTTAAAAACTGAAGCTCAGAAAAAAATTCTGAAGGTACCAAGACATAAAATCAACCAAAAACTTGGTAGCACTTGGTAGTGTTCCTGAATGCCAATAACAAATTTTTCTAAAATGTAATCAGAAAATATTGCATCTACAATAGCTCCAAAGTAAAGTAAAGTACCTAGGAATAAGCCAGACCAATGTATTGAAAGACTTAAGCTAAGAAAAATTATAAATTAATAGAGAAACAACTTGAAGAACAAAGTAAAAATATTGCAAGATAGAAAAGGTTCCCATGTCCATGGATAAGCAAAACTGACATTGGAAATGTGCTTGTTTTTCCAAGAATTATGTACCTATTTACGTAATTCTATTAAAATATGAATGACATGCTTTACAGACCTAAATAAAGAATCCCCAGAAGAATTTAAACCTTCTGAGGAGCCAAAGCAAGGATGACCTAAAGAAAAGCATTGGATACATGACTAAAACTATTTTGCATTTAAAAAAATCAGAATCTTAGTAACAAAAGCTCATGGTACTAGTACATATTCAGACATGTAGAATACAGAAAACCCAGGAAAAAAATCATGTGTATACACACAAGCAACTGTGTTTCAATATATATTCCAAAACGCACATTGGCGAAAGAGCTTTTCCAACAAACAGCACTGGAAAATCTTTATCTAACATAAAGGAAAAATAAACAAACAAAACAAATCATCCAGATCTATCTCTCTCGCTCTGTAAAAAACTCAATTCAAAATATACTGTAAGACCTAAAACCAAGAGCTACAAGGTTAAAACATTTCAAGTTACACAGAGAAATAAGGATTTTCACTCATGGACTATAATAGCAAGTCATACTATTATTCCCTCAACCAAAAACAAATGGGATTATATGAAATTAAAAAATTTCTTCACATCAAATGAGAAATACTATGCAGAGGGAAGATAAAAGTGTACATGATGAGAGAAAATAGTTACCAATATGTCTGACATGAAGATCTAGACACTCTACATATCTGAAAATAAAAAACAAACAAACACAAAAATAGTCATCAAATCAAGTGTCCATATGAGTTATGTGAATATTGGTCAAAGAGAAAAATAAATATTTAAAGAAATGCTTCCTTTAGAAAACAGAAAAATTAGAACTAAAATTTCTTTGATATTCCCTCTCACTGGATCCCAGAATGGCTACAACTCAGAACACAAAATAAGGGACCATGCTGATCACGATGTGGCAAGACAAGAAGCAGGAAGCGTCAAGCTGAGGGGGGTCACATAAAGTCACACAGCAAGTCACAAGATCACTGTGAATCATAATGAATACTCAGAAATTTCATGAAAGTCCTAACATCTGGTATAGCTACATTACTGTGTGTGTGTGTGTGTGTGTGTATGTGTGTGTGAATCTAGGTCAGCAGATGCACTAGTCATTTTTGTCCATTTGACATAGATTAGAGAAACCTGAGAATAGGAACTATGAATTGAAATTTTTTCTCCATTTGACTGGTCTGTAGGCATGTATTTGGGAGTGTTTTCCAGAGTGTTAATTGATGGAGGAGAGCCTATGCAACTGTGGGTGCTACTGCCCCTGGCAGATTGGTCTGGGCCCTCCAAGCAAAGTAGATCAATGTCACCCTATGACCAATGGCCTCTGCTTCAAGATCCTGTACTGAACTGCTCACCTGGTCTCTTTAATTGATAGACTATAACTTATAAACTTACCTGAGCCCCTTCCTTGGCTTTGGTGTTTTTCACAGCAACAAAGAAACAAAGTAGGAAAGAGTGCCACAGAGGTAACTATACATCCACCTTTATTGCTGTGCTGTTCCCATACAAAAGATGGGAAACCACCCCACTTGTCAATCAACAAACAAACAAAAAAGAGAAAATGTGGTCTGTATGCACAATGGAATTGTCCTAAAAATACAATTATGCATACCTAGGAAAATGGATTGATCTACATATTAAAGAAAATGAGGCAATTTTAAAATATAAATACGGCATATTTCCTTTCACGTGTGGATTTCAATTAAATATCAGCACATATATAAATATCAAGAAAAAGAGAAACCAAAAGAAAGTGTAATCCTAACAGGAATGAGGAGGGATAAGTGTGACAGAATAAAGCAGAGGAGGGAAGACTGGTGTGACTTCACAGCAGGGATGGAGATGAATCCATACATTGTATGCATGTCTACATACATACACATAAGAACATGAAAACAGGACTGTCTTCTGCAAGAATAGGACTGGCAATACAGTGAAGAAGTAGTAGAAGAGAGTAGTTTGTCAGATAAACTGCAGCTAAGCCCAATGATACAAATGTACAGAAGTATCATCAGGGTAAAAACATTATGACAATAGACAGATGGAATCACATGCACACATTTTCCAGAAGTTGAAATATGGCCAGATTAATGTCTGATAAAGTATTTCAGAAGTAAATTATTACAGATGAAGAGGGAAGGGCTGTTAAAGACATTTCATAAGGACAAAATCTGGAGACAGCCAGAGAAATTATTTTTTTTTTAATGTTTACTTGTCTGTTTTTTATTTGTTTTCTATTATGTTGTCTTGGAAGGTCTGAGGTAGCCCAACCTGGCCTTTAACTCACTATTTGGCCAAGAATCACCTTGAACTCAAGAAATTCCTGCCAACATCACCCAAGTGCTGTGGTTATAGGTATGTGCCAAGGTGCCCGTTTATATGGTGCTGGGAACTATATTCAGTAGTGGCTGCATTCTAGTAATAAAGTGCTGTACGAAGACTGTGTCCTAAATCTAATCAGGTTCTCATCCTGCCCTCCTTCAAGAATGGTACAGACAGTAAAGAGTATATATGGGGGAGAGGGGCTATTGTCAATTCTCATAAAATTTCTTAAAAGTAATTGCCAAGTGTGATTTAAATGAAAGGAAGTTGAACTCTCAGTAGCTGCTACTAGGTACCTGAGAGTCTTCACAACTCTAAGGAGTATTACTGATCATACTTTGCAAAGTCTGGCCATTTCGATAAAGAGTCTTCAATTCCAGAGTAAGTCTGCAGGAGTGTAGATTTTCATTAGCCCTACTGATTTCCAGATCTCAGGCATGTCTCTGAATTGAGGGATGGTTCCCACGTCTAGAACCTGGAAATGGCTGCAGGAAGAAATTCCTGTCTGAGGTTGAGGTCTGGCGCCTTGGAGCCTGAGGTAGGAAACTAATCCTTAGGCCTGTAGCCATTGCTCAAGTCTTGGATGCTGACGCCATTGGAGCTCCCTGCTAAGAGAAGATGGTTCAGTGTATGGAGGTGATTCAACCTCACAAGAGGCCAGCAACCCTGCTGTTTGATTGATCAAGGGGTGGTAGCGTCTGGGACTCTGATGTCATAAAATCTTCCTTTTCCTTTGAGTTCCATGAGTCTACAAACTGTCCATGGAACTACCAAATTTACTAAGGGGCAGCTATACACCATTAGCGGAACTGCTATGTACATCTAACCATCAGAGAAGTGATAACGTTATCCTCAGTTTCCGCTGTTACGTCAATCTTTGTGGCCTTCTGCTCTGCAGTCTGATTCACCTTGAGGCTCTCAGTCAAACCTGGAGCATTTACGCAACCCAGGACTCAGTTTATGCTGAATCATTTTTGCCCTTGGGACTTCGATTTCCTGTCAATTCATCATAGAGCCCAATATCCGGGGGAAACCCCATCATCTGAATGAATCGACATTTGATTATAGAAGGCTATCATGGCCCTCAGTACTCTGCAAACTGACCTGCATTCCTAGCCTTGCATAGCAATCTTAAATGTAAATACAACAAAGAAGACACACACAACCCAAGAAAGAAGAATTTACAGCACGGAAATTTAGAAGTGTCTCTGTAATTGTAGCTTGGACATGGAAAAGTCACTTTGAGAAACTAAGGGGGAAAAACAGTGGGGACATTAAGAAATGATGCTAAGGATCAGACCCAAACATGACCTCAGTCTCACAGTTAGGACTGAAAAGGAGAACATGTTGTCTGTAAAGGCTATGGCAAAATCGTCACCAATAAACAGTGGAATCAAACATAATTCAAAGTCCAAGATTAAAAGTTCTGAAGCTGCACAAAGTCTGCTTTAACTGTTGTAAGCAAGGGCACAATGAAACTACACAACTGGACTACTCCATGAGTAGAAGGAAAGTTTACTAGAAGGAGCAATCAATACGTTTCTCTCTCTCTCTCTCTCTCTCTCTCTCTCTCTCTCTCTCTCTCTCTCTCTCTCTCTCTCTCTCTCTCTCTCTCTCTCTCTCTCTCTTTCTCTCTCTCTCTCTCTCCTCCCTCCCTCCTTCCTTTCCTCCCTCCTTCCCTCCCTCCTTCCTACCCTTCCTCTCCTCTCTCTCTCCCTTTTCCCCTCTCCCTCCCTCCCTCTCCCTCCCTCCCTTCTTCTCTGAGAATAGAGGCTAGCAATTCATCTATTTACTAGGGTAAAGTTATCTTAGCTGACATAAACACTATCTATGCAGTAGGATGTCAAGTCCTTTGAGCCATGCATGGAATGGGAGAGACGGGTCAGATGGTAGACTTCTTTTACTTTTTCAGCGGTTCTCTACACAGAATTTCACAGTGACTTTACCAGTTTTCATTCCATCAAAGGTGAAAGAGAGTTCCTTTTCCTCTACAAGAACACACTCCCATTTACAATAAAATCAAAGACAACAGTATAACTAACTTGCAATAACCCTAACCAAATATAAAAATGACCTCGACAATGAAAGATTGAAATACCTGAAGCAAGAAAGTGAAAAAAAACATGAGAAATGTAAGGATGTCCCCTGATTATAGCTAGACAGAATTGGGATTTTGAAAATGACTATCAAAAGCAATCTACTAATTCCATGCAGTCCTGAGGAAAACATCAACATTCTTCACAGAAATAGGTCAAACCATAGAAAAATAAATGTCCCAGAATACCCAAAGCAATTCTGAGCAATAATAACAATGCTGGAGGAATTAACACTCCAAATTTCAAGATACTATTATGTAACCATCTTAACACAAACAATATGGCATGACTTTAGACCAATGGACCAAAACAGAAGACCTAAACATGGATACTCAAATCTTAAGCCATCTGATTGATACTTGAAAAAGATACAAATAAGCTCACACACTCCAGAAAAGATAACATCTTCAACAAATGGTAGTGGGGAAACTAGATGCCCACATGCAAAAGAATAAAATTAGACCCTTAACACCTGCTAAAAGCATTAACTCCAAACGGATCGATGATCTCAAAATTTGAAACCTTAAACACTGAAACTGCTCAAAGAAAACAGGCAGTACCCTTCAAGATATTAATGTAGGAAAAGACTTTCTGAATAGGATAGTGTCTGTCCATCCTACTGGAATTCAGGAAATATAGCCAAAATTGACAACTGAACCTCAAATAACTAAAAAGATTCTGTTCCACTAAGAAACAATAAATTGTTCTACATACAGACAGCCAGTTAGACCAGTACTGTTTATTGAATATGCTATCTTTTTTCCTTGTACTTTTGGCATCTTTGTCAAGGATCAAGTGTCCATAAGTGTGTGGTTTATTTCAGGGTCTTCAATTCTATTCCATTGATTAACATGTCTGTCTCTGTACCAATCCCATGCAGTTTTTATCACCATTGCTCTGTAGTTCAGCTTGAAGTCAGGGATGGTGATTCCCCCAGCTGTTCTTTTATTTTTAAGAATTGTTCTTGCTATCCTGGGTTTTTTGCTTTTCCAGATGAATTTGAGAATTGCTCTTTACATGACTTTGAAGAATTGTGTTGGAATTTCAAAGGGGATTGCATTGATTCTGTAGATTGCCTTTGATAGGATGGACATTTTTACTATATTCATTCTACCACTCCATGAGCATAAAATGGAGAGCTCTCCATTTTATGAGATCTTCTTCAATTTCTTTCTTGAAAGATTGAAGTTATTGCCATACAGATCTTTCACTTGTTTGGTTAGAGTTACCCCAAGATATTTTATATTATTTGTGGTTATTGTGAAGGGGGTTGTTTCCCTAATTTCTTTCTCAGCCTGTTTATCCTTTGTATAAAGGAAGGCTACTGATTTGAGTTAATTTTATATTCGGCCACTTTGGTAAAGTTTTTTATCAGCTGGAGAAGTTCTCTGGTAGAATTTTTGGGGTCATCCTTGTGGAGACAGAGGGTAGGGAGGAGGTATGGGATGTGTAACAGTCAGAGGGTAGACCAGGGGAAGGGAATAAAATCTGGAAGTGTAAAAAATAAATAAATATACAAATGAATACATAAATAAATAAATAAATAAATAAATAAATAAAATAAACAATAAATTGAATGAAGAAGTAACTCATGGAATGGAGGTGATCTTTACCAGGTATACTCCTCAAAGAGAATTAACATCCAGAATATACAAAGAACACCCAAAGAGCAAAGAGTTGTGGAAACAAGTGAGTTACTTTAAAAAAAATGGGCTTGGGTCCTAAACAGAGAATTCTCAATAGAAGAAATAAAAACAAGTAAGAAATATCTCAAAAAAGTGTTCATCATCTTTAGCAATTAAAGAAATGCATATTAAAATTACTTTATTTATTTACAAATTTCATATTATCTCACTCACAATAGCTAAAAGGACATGTTTCTTTGGGAGTATGTGTAGAGATTTTTACCCTCACAGGTAATGTGCAGTAGCTGGTCACATTGCATTAATAGTCAGAAAGGAAATCATGGCAAATATGGTAGTTCCACTTACATTCTCCTTTTAATTTGGTGTTGGATCTTAGTCCTTGGAATAATGCCACTAACATTTAACATTAGTCTTCCCACCTCAGGAAACCATATCTAGAATCTTACTCACAGACAACTTTTGAGGCCTGTCTCCAAGATTATTATAGATTTCTGTCATGTTGACAATCAAGGGCTATCACAACTCTAAACCGTATCAACTTGACATAGAGTTACATGATACTGAAGTCATCAATTTCCACCCTTTCTTCTTTCTACTTATAACTATCTTATTATGCAAATTGTATTCAGTCCAGCTGTTAAAGCCTTCATAGAGTTCAACACTCTCAACACCGTTATGAGTCTCAATGCTATCCTTTAACTGTAAGAAACTACAAAATAAGAAATAATAATAATACAGAACAACACAGAAGAAACATTCCTTTTCAGAAAAAGAGTTATAGTGGCATAGCAAGAATTGATCAAATCAGAGAACAAATTGGATAATTCTGCAGTTCCAGAGTTAGTATCTGATACTACTGACAAAATCATTTGAAGTCTTTTCCATAAACTCCCTAACAGGGTCATTTATATCTCTAATTTAGTTTCTTGGATGAGATTCAATTTTATTTCCTCAGTAGCTAGAATTGCTTCCTTTCCCACTGATAGTGCATAATTGTTACATCTTATTGAAAGCTTTCCCAGCATTTTCTAAGTTTTCTTGATGATTGCAATTCTGACTGCAAAGAGAAAGAACCTAATAGTTTTAATTTGCATATTTCAGTAGGTTTGTGATGCTGAACACATGTGTTTACTGGTCATTTACTTGTCATCACTTGAGAACTATTTGCTCATTCCAATAGCCTATTAACAAATAAGGGTACTTATAAAATGAAATTTTTATGGTTTGATAGAATCTGATAGATAAGTTTAAAAATTGAGGCTAGGTATCAAATATCTTGAATCTCTTTGTGACATAGGTACACCCATTCTACTCAGGAAAAGAAGCTGAGATTTTAGTATACATATGTATATATAATACTTTAAAATTAATACTTAATTTACGATCATTTTTAGTGACCCTTTGACATCTCTCATCATTTTATGCTCCACACATTACTATATGGTGATAATGAAAAAAATTATTGTTTATATTACAGGGTATAATATATATGAATTTGGAAAGCTTTTATTTATTGTATAAGACAATGAGAAAGCAGCATATTCTAATATAAGGTGGAAATATAACATGACTATAATTGAAAAATGAAAATTTTAATCCGGTTTGAGTAATTGGAGGACCATTACGGTAGTTTAAAAGAAAAGAAAGATTATGCAAGAAGCTCCAAAAGATGCCATTGAGCTCATTTTCTGTTGGTTATCTACTTCAAGGCATGCAGCCTACCCTTAAGAATAGTTCATTTCTCCAATGAGACACCCTTGGAGGAAGTAAATTTTCATTTGCAAGTAGTTTTGCATTATATACTAACAACCAGTATTGCATAGCTATGGAAATCCAGTTAGAGGAACAGAAATGATAGCAGACATAGCAGAGAGAAGTATTCCCACAAGGTATAAATTTAAAATTACTGAAAAATCCCAGCAGAGGGTGGTTGGCTTCTTATGCAGCGTCAGAGAAAGAAGTCCCCATGATTCATCACTCCATACAGGCTGCTACCACTGATGCTGGATCATGACAGAAATAAAAGGTTAGAGATTAATGTTAAACATACATGACTATGGAGTGGGAAAAAGCTGAGGCTGAGCTGGAGATCCTGCTATACTATCTGAATTTCATGACGCCAGACAGCACTCGGCCTGATACTGGGGTCAAGTATCTTAAGGGACCTACTCTAGCACTTATTAACATAATTCATACAAAATGTGATCTTTGATTTAGTGGTAATGTAACTGTGATGTAAAAAGTCAACTATTTTCTGTTTGTACTTAAATCTAGGTGTATAGGAGGAACTGACGTTTTCACCAGCCACTACAATAGGACTGAAAAATCGGACAAGGGATGCCCTAGGCTCAAATAGGAAGGTCTTTACAGTTGTTTCACTAAATGGATATAATGTAACCATTAAATTGTTATTAATGAATTTTGCAACCATATATTACTTCTCCTTGCAGCCTGGTATAAAGAGGTAAGCACCTTATGCTGTTGCATAGATATTGGCAAATACTCTTAAAGATTAAATTATTGAAAATGTGGTTCTTGTCTGATATTCAAATGTTAGGAAACTGATAAAGTATATATATCATACCACTAAAGTTCTGGGACTATTACAGAGTTGCTGTAACTGTAGAAGAATCAAAAAACCAAAAATATTAACTCTCCCTGTGTTTATCTTTAATATAATTCTACTTTAGCCATTGTCATGAAATAGGCAAAGGAATGCACAGATAACTCGGTCTGTGGCCGCTACAGTTACAGTTCCCTGAGGGAGTACAGTCACGGGACTCTCCTTTGGGATTCTGGAACTCTGGATACCCTTCCTCCAGTTCCCTAGTAGTGTGTGGCCTGAAGGTGATGTGATGGAGTATATAGGAGATGGAAATTTGACTGAAGGCAAGCTTCAACTGAAGAAGCTATCCTCCTTGGGTATCCAAGCTGCAGTGAGACCGCTCAGAGATGCATCTGTCTTTGACTCAGCAATGGTCCTCCTGTAAGTATTACTTTTATTCATGTTCTTTTAGATAAGATTAAGAAATGCCTTGTTCAACCTCAGTATGAATGGCCTATGCTTCTAATGTCATTGGTGCACTATCTGGGAAGAGTTTCCCTTTTTTTTGTTTTTCATGGATTACCTGAACGTAGATCTGAGAAACTTTTTCTTAATTACTCTAAAATGCTGCTACACAGTAAACTCCTAGACCAGTAGTAGTTTTTAAAGAGAAGTCTTCCTTTTCCTTAGAAAACACACATCAATGTCTTGAGATGTTTTGAATTCTCTTAGTTGGTGTGAGTAAGAAAATGAAAATGTTTCTAGTACCTAGTGAGTGGAAATCAGGGATGTTTCTGTGCAACACCAATGCAAAGAGCAGTTACAAATCAAGGTATAATTAAAAATTAAAAATTGTAGAAATGAAGATGTTTTTAAAATGAAAACATAAAGAGTCTATTGGTAATATTCTTTCCAGGATCAGTCACTTTTGTAAATTACAAGATCTGAATGAATCTAAAGAAAATTTCAATGCATGAGACTGATACAGACAAGCCTAGCATATGTGATTATTATACAGCTTTGGCAATTTCATTCAACCAAAATACCATTTCAAAAGAAAAAATGCTAGGGCTAAGTATTTGTCTCTAAGAAGTTGATGATATTTTCAAGAATAATGAATTAGTAACAATGATATAATAGAGTTTACAAAACAGAAAACCAAAATCATCAGTCTCTAAAACTCACCTTCGTGAAATTCCTACAAATAGTAAATGTAAAGAATATGTATAAGCGTACTGTAATAAAGAGGTATATGTTGTACATAAAAAATTGGAAATTGTTATGAATTTAGAAACTTTAATGTGTACTATATAATATACATATATGTATATATATATATATATATACATATATACATATTTGACCACATTATATCATTTTTGGCAAATATGTGAAAATTAACTTATATTCTATAGGTTTTTGGTATACCTATTTTTTAACATTTCAGTTTAGATGGTTTACTATTCATAATTCTTTACAAATTTTATACTTTCATATTGGACATTTCCAACTATTTATTAAATAACTATTCATAAGTATCTATTAAAGGTTATGTGTGCACTGAATTATTATATCAGAAATATTTCGGGTTAATGTGATTAAAGGCAGATAGGCTTTATTTTCATACATACCTGTTCAGTCTTTTGAGAGTATAAATTATTAGTATGTTACAACTGTGTCTCAGTAAATATAATGAAAGGAAAATTTATGATGAAATCATCAATGATCATTGTCACAAATTGAAAGGGCACATGCTACTTCAAGCAGAAATAAAACAGACACACTCAAACACATAGGCAATCTATGACAAGGTGACACTCTTTATATGTAAGGTCAACAATCCCAGGTAGAACTGGAGCAAAGAACTACATATGCAGCCTCTCCCACACAGATGCACAGTGAGAGCTCACAGATGTGTAGGATGTAACAAGTAAAGTGTAAAGTCCACAATGCAGTCATTCTAACTCAACATGCTGATTCTAGAACTATGGAAAATCAAGTAACCTTGGTCCACCATCATTCTCATCAATATAATGGGATAATAAAGGCTAAGAATGCCAGGTGGCTGCTGTAAACATTAGATTCAGGGTAGGTAATCTGAAAGGACAAAGGTGTGAGATGACAATGGTAAGATAGAAAATCCATTCTATGACATTGTTTCATGGGAAAACTGTCTTCATCTTCCATGCCAGCAATCCAAGAATCATGTGTTTATTCAGAATACATAGGAAAATGAATCAAATCAGTGAACTGTACTGCCCCTGTCATGTCAGTGCCCAAAATGCTGCTATCTGGCACTGAATTATAAATGAAAAACTGGTGAAATTTTTACACTGAGCAACATCAGAAACCATCAAGACATTAGCCTACCTGGAGAGAAAGACTAGCTCATCCTAGATCAAATTTAAGTTAAGGTAGAAAGTAATGTTTGGAAAAATACAGAAGCATTCTTAAGAGTAATAGAAAGATGCAGGAAGTCTCCTGTTTTCCTTACAAATTATAAACCTGTGTAGGTATAATTATTTAGCTAAATCTAAAACACAGGAAAAGTTAGCCCTCCACGCAGACCAAAAAGTATTAATTTGTAAAAGGTACAGAGGACATCTTATGCTTTCCTAGACTTGGTGGCTGTTGAGAGCCTCATAGGAAAATGCTTTAGCATGGCTCCTCTTTTTCTTTAACAGGCACAGTGCTCTTGCTGCTAGTGTCCAACCTGCTTCTGTGGGAGAGCACAGCTTCTGCTATGAAAGCTAAAACGTTGAATGTCTACGACTACACAACCTTTGGGGACACATGGAATCAGGCAATCAAGGTATCCCAGAGCATGAATCACGAAATTTCACAACTGTCCACTCACTTTGTAAGTACCCTCATTCATTTCTAGAGTTCTTACAGTTATGTTTATCATGCCAACCAAGCTGAAAGGGCAAGAGCATCATGAGCCAATTTCAACATAAAATACTTTTATAAGAAAAACCTTAAGCTACTAAAATATGAAATGGAAGAGCAAAAAACTATGATGAAACTCCAAATGTATGCTAAGACTATAATGACCTTTTTCTCAATAATTTAACTTTTACTTTAATTAACTCTTGTAACATAAGAGTATAAGGTTGAGAAAATGCTTCAGTTTTCTATTCCTTTGTAGAGGAGACATAGTCCTTTGGCATCCCTCATTTAGGACACTATAAAAATCCAATAAAGAGGAACTGCTTCACAGCAAATTTGGGGGATTGCATAGAATTAAAGAGACTAAGAATAAATAAGGAAATAAGTACAGAAATCCCCAAATGCTAAGAACTGCCATTGAACTAATTCCAAGACATGAGCTTAGAATGATAGATGTAGTTTAGAGCTGAAAGCAGATCCTCTACTCATGGTAAAAGTCATTTAAGCAAATATGCCCTCTATTTTAGAATAGTATAAGAGTCAATCATAGATAGGGACTTTATTACATCAATTAGTGTTTAAGAATGTGGCTCAAAGTTTATTATAAATATATATTTCTATCATACATTATATTCCCTAGTTTTTCTATAACGTCATAGTTCTCCCAGCAGCCCTTTCAAGCTATCACAATTTTTTCTCAGCAGCAGTTTTGATGACAATTTGTCAAGTAAGTACACTGAAGTAATTGTAGTAATTAAATAATGATATCTTGTTTAATATTTACACAATTAATATTTTGCCTATTTTTCACTGACTCATTGTTTAATACTTCCTACTATGATGTACTCAATAATTTAGAACTTATTTTGCTATGACACAAGTATATTGTGCATTTATGACCATCTTTGGTATAGGACCACTATGTAGATGCAGATGGTTTAAAAAAGAAGCTCCGTTCAGACGATGCCTGGAAAGGGAAGCTTCAGTTCAGATCAAAATGAAATTTTTAAAAAATGAATAGAAGTATACAAGAACTTTGGCAGGGCACAAATACTATTCAAATAATACCATATGACAACACTTATTTTTCACTTCTGTAGGTTTTAGTGTGTGCTTGCCAAATAGTAACTTTTAGCCAAGATGAGAATAGCAAGGAGGAAAAGAGGTTGACAGATTAAGAAACTGGAGGAGCCAAAAAAAAAAAAACTACAAATAAAAATGTAATGAAGCAGATTAAAATGTTACTTGTCTAATTCCTTCATTGTTAGTATTATTTAACTTTATAATCTCATATCAATCAAATACATTAATACCAGGTCATTATTAAAATTACTTGATTTAGAAATGACAAATAATTGAGTACTTCATCATTTCAGAAAGTATTTTATGCCCAAGGCCGAGGATTTGAACAGAGGACCACCAGATGCCACACTTCTTCCCTCTCTTGTCCAGAAAATAAGGAGCAAGCCCGAAAGATCCAAGTGAGTTCTCAGCCTTAGCTTGTTACCAAAGCAACAAAATCACTGCAGTGGCTTTGCCATGCACTTATATTACTTATATTATACTACAGCATAATAGTAGATGGCTATCATCCTGGCAGTAAAATAGATAAGGAATGTAAAATCATAAAACAATCTTGTTGAAAAACAAGCATAAAATCATTACTATGTAACATTACAGCAGACCTATACATTCAGAAAAGCCATTTTACCAATCCCTTGCCCATGAAATCATACTTACTATTCTGTATGCTCTATATGAGCCAAATCTGAATCCACAGTTAAATATATACTGACATATATACAAATGAAGCACTAATAGAGTTGTGTTCATCGCATGTTACACTGGATTCTATGTTGTCAAAATTTAATATTACCAAACTATACTATCTATTCTTGATGTTTATGTCTTTTCTCGATCTCTTTCTCTGCTTCTTGGTATAAGTGCTTATTCCACTAAGATCTCTCTCCATTTACCTATGTCATTATTGGAAGCCTAGAAGTCATTTTGAAGAAAGGAGTCCTTTAAAATGCAATATTTTGTTCTGCATGATAAAAATTACCCCTATTGTGTTGATGAGGTATATGCGATGCTGATTCTAACTAATAATGGCTATTATCTCTCGTTTAAGTTCTCTTCCATGAAGTGATTTACAGCGAACATTATCACATATCCAAAATGTCCCCACAGATATACTCAACTTTCTTGTTTTCCTTAATATTATTAGCATTTTGTATGTATACATTCTTATTTATAATAGCAATAAATAATAATTAATAATAATAATAATAATAATAATATAAAGCAAAAAAGGAAGTTGAGGAAGAAATGACAATTGTCCAGAGTTCATTAGAATTTTCACTAGAAAATTATAAGACATTCTTCTGATATTTCTGAGTTTAATCATGCAAAAATTCTATAACATGAGGTCAGCGGCTATCAAATCTTTGCCACCAAAATAAGGTTCTCAACATGTATATGAATGACCAAAGGGGAGCCTATTTCAGCTACTTGAGTGAAATCTGCCTGTATTTAATACTATTGCACTTCCTTTATTCTAATGGAATTGTTCAATTGTGGTTGCTTAGCTGGAAGTACTGCTGGGGTTGGCACACAGCCTATTGCAAGCCTGGGTCGATCCTCTGTACCATCTGTGGGTTGAAATGTGTGACAGGCTGGGATCCACTCCTCCTACTCTCTACAAAGCCTTGAAGGTTAAGACCTTAAACAGAAATCTTCTGGAGGCCATAAAGAAGATTGCCCTCAAGGTAAACAGCTTCCTGAATTTCTCTGTGTTTTCCACGCATGAAACCTGGGAGGTTACACGCAGGGTAACCTGGGAGTCTTAGTTTGGGTTTCAATTTAGTGAAACAATGAGTTTCTAATGGAGTTCTAACATGAATATAGTTGATAGTTACTTGCAAGAGAAGGGGTGACTCAAAAGCAGCAGCATTACAGAACACAGGTGACAATCATGAAAGTGAAAACCTTAGAACTCACTGAACAATTAACAGGAAGCATGGGGGCTCTAAAAGACCTTCTTCCTATAGTTCATTGATTGTAAATCTGGGAAGAGCCTTGTGAATTTTGCAAGATTCTCCTTTTAAGACATAAAATTGTGTTTATTTCTTTGTGTCTTTTGAACTTGCTCCTCTGCCTTTGGAGCAATGGTTGATTGGGAACAAATTATACAACATCCCAGAAAAACAAACTTCAGTTGGTATCAATTCCTTGCCACAAAATATATCAATCTGCCCCATTTCTAGTTTTAAATGGCTAACATATTTTTAGTGCTCCGTTTCAGGTAAATGAAAATCCCTGGGTTTGGTTGAAGGTTTACAATATTAACTCACAAAATTGAGTTTAATATGTAGGAGGAATAGGATCTGAAGCTCTCATCTATAATTAATACTTAACTATTATTTTGATGATTAGGGTAATTTTGAAATCAACGAAAATGCAAACTATACTGCCTGGTCGGAATTGGGATTCTTGCAGTCACCCAATAGAAACACTAGATACTTTGCTTTTCATAACCTGTTTCACTGCCTGAAAAGAGACTCACATTACGTGGAAATGTATCTGAAGCTTCTGAAGTGCCAACTGATCCAAAGCAACTGCTAAGAACGCATAAAATCCTTCTGCCCCAGTGATGGCTCTTGACAATGTACTTGTGTACAGTACCTAAGTATAATGACTCTCTGTTCTTTAGAAGTAAAAAATTAAAAAAAAAATCTGAACAAATTTTCTCAAGATACCTTTTGTCCATTTAATAAAAAGTCCACTAGGAACATTGATGAGTTCTTATCAAAAATGTACAGATATCAGAAGTTACCCTGACAAATGATGTTCCTTCCAACATAACTTTAGAATCACAAAATGTTAGAAGCAATGGATGATATTGCTATGAATCAGTCCATCTATATTCTACAAACATAGTGCTCTTGAGCCATATTATGAAAGATGGCCACTCTTTGCCTCCTGACATTTGTGGCATATTCACAGACAACAGAATTACAGTACATCCGCACTGTCTGTATGCACTGTAGATTTTTCAGAACATCTGAAACATGAGGATATCAATACAAAGTGTCTCTGGGTTTCACTACTACTGTCTTTTACCCCAATCCTCTGAATTCCCATCTGTGTTTTTTTTAACCTTCTTAGACATAAAACAAGTGGTCTACATACTTTTGGTCTAAACAGTGCTCTTAGTTACAACTTAGTCTCATGTATTAGTTACAAACCTCTTATTCTCTGATCACATATTCTCTAAATTATGTGATATATATGTAGAAAACACTACCAAACTTTGTGTATGAAGATTTATAACACAGATACCAAAAAAATGGACACAATAACACCAAACAACAAAACAAGAAAGCAATTTCTCTTTTAGGTAGAGATGAATATTTTCAATAAGATACTTGTAACTCTAATTTACCAACTCAGCAAAAAGATCATTCACTATTGCTAAGATATTGATACTTGAAGATCCAAGGCTAGTCAGAGTTATAAATCACAATATTACAGTGGATAAAGAGACTAAAGAAACTAATCCTCAGGACCATCACAGTGGACACAGAAATACCTCCTACATATTTCAACATTCCTTTATGATGAAATAGAGGATAAATAAGACAATCTGAAAGCCAACACTTTGGTGCATGGGGCAGGGACAAACAGTTCCTCTGACATCTAAAATGAAGTGATGAGCTACTCTTTCAACCCTTATTCAATGTCATAATCAAAGTCAATATCTAAGAATACAATGGAAATTAAAGTGCACAGGTGAAATAATATCAGTTGAAACAGTAAACACAAGACTTGCACAAGCTTAAGCCTGAAAAAATACCAGTGTTAAGAGAAGTGGGCATAAAGTTCCACTCCTAGCTAAGGATCTATTGTTAACTGCTGAGAGTCAATTTTCTTTCAGGGTACAGCTCTCGGTAGATTGATCATGGTCTGGTGGAAGACCACAAACAAAAGAGTATATAAGCAACAAAACTGTGTTTGACTAGCTAGAAAGAAACAAGAGGACACAAAGTTGTGTGTGTATGGAAGGGTGGGTGTGAGTTTGAGAGAAGTTTGGGGAGCTGATGAATGTAATCAAAACACATCACATCATATGACATTCTCAAAGAACTAATTTAAAAGGAGAAAAGGGGCATTCCATATAATTATTACTTTTGTAAAAATGTAAAAAAGGGTCATTATTATTATCTGATAAAATAGACCTCCAAAAATTATTATAGATAAAGAAGGCAAAAAGACATTATTAACTTCACTATCAGTTACTGTTCTATTGCTGTGAAGAGACAATGACCAAGGCAACTTATAAAAGAAAGCATTTAATTGGGGGCTTGCTTATAGTTTCAGAGGGTAAGACCATTATCATTGTGGTGGGGGCACAGTGCTGGAGCAGGAGCTGTGAGTTACATCGTAATCTGTATTTAGGCAGTAAGTCAGAAAAAGGCAGAGACAGAAAGAGGAAGAGAGAACGAGAGAGTTACAGAGACAGAGAAAAAGAGAGAAACAGAGACAGAGAGAGACAGAGAGAGAGAGAGAGAGAGAGAGAGAGAGAGAGAGAGAGAGAGAGAGAGAGAGAGAGAGAGAGAGAGATCAAGGAAGGGAAGGAGGGGGAGAGACAGAGACAGACTTTGCCAGTAATGGGCTTTTAAAACCTCAAAGCCCAGTTTCAGTAACATTCTTCTTCCAACAAGGCCATGATTCCTAATCCTTCCCAAATATTGTCACTCCCTGGGTACTAAGCATCCATTCTGCTGTGCTACATAAAAACTCACACTGGTGGCAGGGCTTCGTGTCTGCAGATTGGATGGATCCCCAGGTGAAGTGGTCACTAAATGGCCTTTCCTTCAGTCTCTCCTCCATTGTTGCTGTTGCCAAGAGGTGCTTGCTGACAGGAACCTAGTGTGGCTGTTGCCTTGGAGGTTCTCCCATCACCTGACCGATGCAGATGAGGATGTCGGCAGCCAACCATCAGACTGGGAACTGGCAGAAGAAATGGATGGTAGAAGGGGGATTGCAACCCTATAGGAAGAACAATGTAGGCTGGCCAGACCACCCAGTGCTCCCAGGGACAAGACCACAAACCGAGTAGTATACAGAGAGGGATCCTGGCTCCACATACATATGTAGTAGAGAGGATGGCCTTCTCTGACATCAATGGGACAGGAGGCCCTTGGTCCTGTGGATGTTTGATGTCCCAGCTTAGGAGGATGCTAGAGCAATTGAGTAGGGCGGGGGCGGGGGGAGACATCCTCATAGAGGCAAATGGGAAGGGAGAGAGGGCAGATGGAATGGGGGAAATTGTGAAGGGGTAACCAGAAAAGGGGAAATCATTTGAGATACAAACAAATGAAATGATTAATAAAAAAATAATCTAAAAAGAACAAAAAACTCATACTGGTGACTGAAGCAAAAGTTGGTATAAAAGAAGTTATCTACGCCAGTAACAAATTCTTATTAATGGAGATTTCTTCTCAAAGCATCCCTAGTGGTCTGGGTATTTCCTTCCAAAAGGTTCTGAGAGCCCCATAGACATGAGGTATGTGGCTGTTGATGGTACAAAGTAACACATTCCATGTACAGAATTCCTGGTTAGAGGGCTGTAATTCTTCCAAATAAAGAAATGCTGTGCTCTAATCATTTTCCCTATAAACCAACCTCAGATGAAGCAAATTTCATAGAAAAGCATACTAGTGGAATTGAAAACACAGCTTAACACATACCTAATAATAGTAAAGGATTTCAACAACCCAGTTTTTCTAATTAATTGGTCATCTACACGAAACATAAAGGAATTTTAGGATTAAATTAATTCTTATTTCAAAATATCTTAAGAGATATCTACAGGTTATTTTACCCAAATGTTAAAGAAAATACATTCCACTAAACAGCATATGAAAGTGTCTTTAAAACAGAAGAATACATGCTTGGTCACGGGACAAATCTTAACAAATACAGAATATTTTTTAAAAATTCCATGTATCCTATCACATCATTATCTAATACTTCTTAAAATCTAATATTGTCACTTTGGTAGATATATAATTCCTAACTACATTATAAATCAGATCCTTTTATTCACATAAAAAACTGGATGTGGCTATGTGTACCTACAACCCCAGAGGTATGGAAAGTGGAGACAGAATGTCTAGCTAGTTACCAGATTCACCAAGATACCTTGTCTTTAGGGTGTAAGTAAGAGAGTGATAGTGCGGAACAGCTAACATCCTCCTCTGAGTTCGGCATGCTTATACAGAGATGTGCATGTATTTGAAACACACACACACACACACACACACACACACACACACAAAATCAATCAATCAATCAATCAAAATGAAAGAAGCTCTGCTAACAGTGTATGTACTGCTGGGACACAGAAAGTATTCCAGAATTGGAAAGCATTGCCTGAGGATGTAAACTGTCTGTTGAAGACAATGTATTTGAAGGAAATGAAAGTCTGTGTGGGTGAACTTTGTTCATGCAACTTTGGGTTCCTTCAACAGACAGATTTGACTGATACAATGTTATTTCCAAGAGAGAGAGTTTGAGGTCAATCATAGAGAGCCAGCAGAACTGGCAGGATGAAGTAGATAAATTCAGCTCTTGGTTCACATCCACCACTTATCAGGCCAGGCACTGTAAACTGTCCCAACTAGACAGATCCTTGGCACTGTACAATTACCCTACAAAGCTAATGTCTAACGAGAACTGCTAGTATGTTGCCAAAGCTCAGAAACGTAATTACTTCCTATCTATCTTGTTCTAACCAAAATTGCTTTTTGATTGGAAAAACTGATGAAACCATTTCATACTTTCTTGGAACTTGCTAACTTTTGTTAATATTTCCCTTGATAATGAGTATCAATACATGTTCTTGGAGTAGGTGTTCTGAGTTCCTACCATCTATATGAATTTGAATGTACAATTCAAGTGCTGGCTACACAATACTAACATCTAGTGGGTTTTTTTAATTGGATATTTTCTTTGTTTACATTTCAAATGTTATCCCCTTTCCCAGTTTCTCTCCCTCTCAGAAACACCCTATCACTTCCTCCCTCCTCTTGCTTCAATGAGGGTGTTCTTCCACTCACCCACCCACTCCAACCTCCCTGCCCTCCATTACCCTACACTGAGGCATCTATCAGACTTTCATAAGACCAAGAACTTCTCCTCCAATTGATGCCCTGACACCATCCTCTCCTTCATATGCAGCTGGAGCCATATGTACTCCTTTGCTGATGGCTTAGTCCCTGGGAGTTTTGAGGAGTCTGGTTGGTTGATATTGTTGTTCTTCCCATGGGATTGCAAACCTCTTCAACTCCTTCAATACCTTCTCTTAGTCCTTTATTGGGGACCCTGTGCTCAGTCCAATGCTTGACTGCTAACATCTGCATCTGTATTTGCAAGGCATCTGCATTTGTATTTGCAGGGTCTCTCAGGAGACAATCATATCAGGCTCCTTTTAGCATGGACTTGTTGGAATCCACAACAGTGTCTGGGTTTGATAACTGTATATGGAATAAATCTCAGGTGGGGCACTCTCTGGGTGGCCTTTCCTTTAGTCTCTGCTCTACACTTTGTCTCCGTATTTGCTCCTGTGAGTATTTTTTGTTCTTCTTCTAAGAAGGACCAAAGCACCTACACTTTGGTCTTCCTTCTTATTGAGCTTCATGGGGTCTGTGAATTGTACCTGATTATTTGGAGCTTTTGGGCTAATATCAAATTCAGTATCCCTTCATGTTAAAAGTCTTGGAAAGATCAGGAATTCAAGGCCCATACCTAAACATAGTAAAAACAATATTCAGCAAACTAGTAGCCAACATAAAACTGAATGGAGAGAAACTTGAAGCCATCCCACTAAAATGGGGGACTAGACAAGGCTGCCCATTCTCTCCCTATCTTTTCAACATAGTACTTGAAGTTCTAGCTAGGGCAATTAAACATCTAGTGTTTTACAGATTGTAGAAATAGCCTGGAAGCGTAGACAGTGATTACTAATTTGAAAGAAGGTTCTAGGCACAGAGGGAAAAGTTACACGGGAAAGGCATAAGGTTATTGAAATATCCCTATGTCAAATTTGAGGCTTCTTGTGTGTTATAACAAATAAAGTCTCTATGTATCTCTACATTACGCAAAGTATTGCCCCTAGTGATAGGCCAGAAATAAAGGTAAGAGATATTATATGCTATCTCTGCTGCAGCTGATACATAGGGCTAGGAATGACTTATAAACTCCAACTCTGTTTTTAAGTTTTTGTTTTCTAGAACTTGGCTTGCCCAAAGCCATGAATTTCACTTCTTTTTGAGAACCATCCCTAATCAGTGCCCACCTGATATTGGGGAGATGAGTTGGTCTTGTTTTGGTTTTTGTCTGTTTGTTTTGAGAGTTTTTTTTTGTGTGTGTGTGTTCTTTTGGTTTTTTCTTTTTTTATCTTTCTAGTACTTTTGAACTTTCTCCATTTTCTTTCTTCTGTAAACCTGCTTTGCAACTAACTACTAGTGATTATACTTCTTAAAACAATTCAATGTTGCTCTCTTTAACCTGACTTTAGAGGCAACCACCAATAAGCTATTTGATCCATTTAAATAAAATTTTCTTGCTTCAAATTTTGCTCAAAAATTATGATAGTGGTCTTATTCTTGCCCAGTGGGATTTACATTTTCTGGAGGTTTCAGCAATATAAAACCACATATCAAATGCTGAAGTGAGATCTTCGTTACAGGACTGGGAGGCTGAAGGGCTGTCTTATAAGGTGCACACTTTGTAACTGCCAAACTGATTTCCAGAGTGGTTGTACCAGCTTGCAATCCCACCAACAATGAAGGAGTGTTCCTCTTTCTCCACAACCTCGCCATAGTACTACCAGAGTACACAGCAATACCATTCCTGGGCATATACCCAGAAGATGCTCTAACATGTAATAAGGACACATGCTCCACTATGTTCATAGCAGCCTTATTTATAATAGCCAGAAACTGGAAATAACCCAGATGTCCCTCAACGGAGGAATGGATACAGAAAATGTGGTACATTTACACAAGGGATTACTACTCAGCTATTAAAAACAATGAATTCTTAGGGAAACGGATGGATCTGGAGAATATCATCCTGAGTAAGGTAACCCAGTCACAAATGAACACACATGGTATGCACTCTCTGATAAGTGGATATTAGTCCAGAAGCTTGGAATACCCTCAATAAAATCCACAAACCACAAGAAACTCAAGAAGAAGGAAGACCAAAAAGTGGATACTTCAATCCTTCTTAGAATGGGGAACAAAATACCCATGGAAGGAGTTACAGAGACAAAGTATGGAGCCGAAACAGAAGGAAGGACGACAATCCAGATACTGTCCCACCTGGGGATCCTTCCCATATACAATCATTAAACCCAGACACTATTGTGGATGCCAGCAAGTGCTGGTTGACAGGAGCCTGATATAGCTCTCTCCTGAGAGGCCCTGCCAGTGCCTTACTAATACAGAAGTGGAGGCTCACAGCCATCCATTGGATTGAGCCCCGGGTCCCCAAGGAAAGAGCTAGAGAAAGGACTCAAGGAGTTGAAGGGGTTTGTAGCCCATAAGAAGACCAACAATATGAACTAACCAGTACCCCCAGAGCTCCCAGGAACTAAACCACCAACCAAAGAGTACACATGGTAGGATCCTTGGCTCCAGCTGTATATGTAGCAGAAGTTGGCTTAGTTCTGTCATCAGTGAGAGGAGAGGCCTTTGATCCTGTGAAGGCTCTATGCCCCAGTGTAGGGGAATTCCAGGGCCAGGGTGGGTTGGTGAGCAGAGGGAGGGGAGAAGGAATAGGGTTTTTTTTCAGAGGGGAAACCAAGAAAGGGGATAACATTTCAAATGTAAATAAGGAAAATATCTAATTAAAAAAGATGCACACTTTGAGACATTCTGAAGTTCTCAGGTGTACTTCAGGTTTGATGGACTATCAGACTGATCTTGCATACTAAAAAAAACAGCATTTATGGAGGCCACCCCTAGTAAGTCATAGTAATTTTCTTTGACATAGGGTTCTGTTGGGATCCTGACCTTGATCAAGGAAACCCTGTACCCTCACATTTAGGGCAAAAATCCAGATGATGCACTACCTAATTCAGTTCTTGGTCTGATTTTGTGTCCTGTTTTCTTGTCTTGTGAAACTAATCTTTTGTTTCATTTTTATTGTCACCATCTCTTGTTTTCTCTGTTCTGTGTTAATTTGTTTATATTGGACTTGGAGTAACAGATCTGATGGATAGTATGGGTAATAAGACTAGCAAACCTAACAGCCTTAGAGCCTGTTTCCTAAACAGTTTTGACAAGCTTTACCCCAGCCTAGTCAAGGAATATTATGATTATTCTATTATCAAGAGTCATCTCAAAACATTCTGTTAAATTGAATGACACACATTCAGGATTGACTACCCTCAGGGGCACTTCTGATTCTCAGATCGCCTCAGCAGTGTTGAATGTCACCCTTTGGTAACCCAGCCACCCAGATCACATTAGATACATATTACCCTGGGCTAAAGCAATTTCAACCCATGACCCTATGAAAGTTTATATAGTACTCAACACAAAAGGTGGTCAAGCCTTGACTGCCAGCTGGTGGTCTCTTAGAGGTAGTGAGCTCTACCCAAGAGCCTCCTATAAATCCGTTCTAAATGAATAACAGAAGGAAGAATCCCTCTTCCCTCCATATAACCATCTTTACTCCAGCTTCTCTCCTAACCTCAACCTCCACTTTTGCCACCAGAGACGGGATAACCATGGCCTTATTCTGCCCCTCCATCAACTTCTATGTCCCCACTCTGCCCCTCTGTCTGCTTCAACCCCTATTCTGCTACCTTGTTCTTTCCTATTCCCCCTATTTTCTCTTCCCCTACCTCTTCCCTAGCTCTTCCCTGTCTTTTCCTCTACCCAAACCATCCTTGCTCCCCAACAGATGTTTCCTGACAATATCCACCTATGTGTCCCTTTCTCCATTTCAGATGCTTACAAGTGGAAGAACCACAATTCCCCCTTTCAACACTAACCCTGATTCATTGATCTCTCTATTTGATTCTGCTTTTTTCAATCACCTCCCCATTTGGGATGACTGTCAGGAGAATCTCTATACCTTCTTCACTATTAAAGAAAGGGAATAGATTCTCATGAAAGCAGCTAAGTACTCCCAGAATAGCTTTAATCACTGATGACAAAATGGTAGAGGCAATTGACCATGGTCTGTCAAGATGGAAACACAAAATGTGACCACAACACAGAAGAAATTAGGAGGTCACTCAGTGAGTACAACCAGGTTGTTAGAAGGGATGAAATGGGCAGCCCAAAAGCCTACTAACCTATCTAAGATAGTACATGTAAAACATGTGAAATAGATGACTCACCATCAGCTTTCCTGGAATGTGTCCTGAATGCCTACCAGTTATACATCTCTATAGACCCAACGAGCCCAAAGAGAAGGCAAATCTCAAGGTGATTAACCTACCCTTTGTTACTCAGTCAACCTTGACATACAAAGAGAAATACAAATGATGGATGGGTTTGCATCAAAGAGCACATTGCAAGTATTAAAAAAAAAAATAGCCTAGAAAGTGTTTCACAGCAAAGGTAAAAACAATATTTTGGCAAACAAATGAAAAAAAAAAAAATGAAAAAGTTGGAGTAGGCAACCATGGCTGCTTTATAAGCCTCAGCCACTTTCAACTCTGCACATGCACCCTATAACAGAAAGAAGGAAGTTTTTCAAAAAGATCAATGGGCCGACTGAAAAGAAATGGGCCATTTGAAGAATACATGCCTATGACGGTAGCAGATACACCCTCTCTCTTCCCCAATGCAACCACCAAGAAAAAAGTTGAGGAATTTCTGGGAGCTGTTGGATATTGCCATCTTTGGATACCTGGGTTGTCTGAAATTGCCATACCTTGTACTCTGGCTTTAACCATCATCTGCCCAATAAGTAAGAGCTATCTGCTCCTCCAAAATTCAACTGATTCCAAAGAAGAATGGAAAAATCTGTTGATCCAGGAAATTCTTACAGTTTGGGCAGAGGACACTCCTCATGGATTAGCCAAACATGTGTCACTCATCATAGGGCAGCTAACATCTGGAGAAGTGCCCATTTGAAGCAAGAAATAACTTAATCAACTCAGAAGCCATGGAAGAAATTAAGGTTTGTAAGGTACCTTGTTGAAGCAGGCATATTCCCCTACACTTTGCTCAGTTGATTACCACCAGAACACAACATTTTACACTGTATTGGATGTAAAAGATACATTATTTTCCATTCCCCTATCAAAATTAAATCATCCCAGCTTTGCATTTGAATCAGCTGACCCTGAACTGGAGATATCAGGACAATTCACCTGGACTAGACTGCCTCAAGGTTTCAAAAACTCTCTCATCATCTTCAGTGAACATTCAACAAAGATTTAAGACTCTTCTGCAGTAAGTACCCTGAAGTAACTTTGTTTTAATATGTAAATAATTTATTATTGCCCACTGAAGACAAGGAGGACTTTTTGAGAGCTATTTACAGCCTTTTGGAAACTCTAGGCCAGTTAGGCAATGATGTTTTTAAAAACAAAGCTGAATTTTTCTCTCTTCCTGGTACCTACTTCAAATATGTACTGAAAGAAGAGAGAAGACTGGTGAGCCAGGCCCATATAGTGGCCATAATGCAAATCCCAGCTCCAACTGCCAAGAAACAAGTTAGGGAGGTTTTGAGATCTGTTGAATATTTTTGAATTCCTGCATTTCCTTAAATTGCCAAAACCTTATACTCATTTACAGCCATATCTTTGGATTGTACTAAGGAACATAAACAGGCCTTTAAGAACTTAAAAGAAACCAGGTGGTGATGGTACACTACTCATAGCACTAGGGTGGCAGAGGCAGGTAAATCAATGATTTCAAGGCCAGCTGGTGTACAGAGGGAGTTCCAGGACAGCAAAGGCTAAGGAGAGAACTAGAGACAGAGGAAGAGGTATCAGGAGACAGAGAGAGAGAGAGAGAGAGAGAGAGAGAGAGAGAGAGAGAGAGAGAGAGAGAGAGAGAGAGAGCTTAAAAGAGGTCCTTGTACAGGTCTCTGCCTTAACTCTCTCTGATGTCTCTAATCTCTTTTATCTTTATGTCCATGAAAGAAAGGACATTCCCTAGGCTTTCCTGAGTCAGACCTGAAGTCCCTCTAAAAGAATAACAGTTTATATCGTTTAAAATGATTGAATCATGCAGCCTCTGGATAATCCCCATGTTTCAGAGCACTGTGATTATTTTAAAAGAAGCTGACTGTTATAAATAAGGCTGCTATGAACATGGTGGAGCATGTGTCCTTGTTACATGTTGCAGTATTTTTT
>NW_022196913.1:32234643-32242901 GCF_008632895.1 Mastomys coucha
AAAAAAAAAAAAAAAAAGAAGCTGACAAACACACAGGGCCAGACTCTAACTGCAACAGCTCCACACACTGTGGAAAACTCCATGAGAAATACCATCAACAGGTGGATGTCAAATGTCCTTCTGACTCAGTACCAAGTCCTTCTTTATATAAATGCAGACTGTCCTTATAAAGCCTTGGCCATGAATCTTGCCACGCTTCTGGATGATGATGCTGAGGAACCCACCCACAACTGCCTCAAGATGCCATTATGGAAGGCATGCATCCCAACTGACTTTGCCCTCACCACCAGAGATGTGGCTCTTTGCAGACAGGCAACAGCTTTGTTCAAGAAGGAATGAGATGCTTCCAGTTTGTGTCTGTGCCTGGAGCTGATCCTGTGCCACAGTACTTCTTACCCAATTACTGCCAGGAGGGAAGGGGTGTCCCAGGAGTGCTGACTCACCTGTGAGTACAGGTAAGACCACTACTTCTGCTCAAATTCTAGGCCCAAGAGGGACCCACCCTGAGCCATTAGGACACAGGGACCAAGGAACAGCCAGGGACAGAATTCTTCCTGTTTTCATCTGTACCCAGGAGCTGACCCTGTGCCACAGCTGGGGCAAATTGCTCCCAGAGACAACTGGACTCCTAGGAGTTCTTACACACAGGCTTATAAGAGGGACAAGCCACAGTCAGAGAAAGCAAGACCAGCTAACCACCAGAGATAACCAGAGGGCAAGAGGCAAAGGCAAGAACATAAGCAACAGAAAACAAGGCTATTTGGCATCATCAGAACCAAGTTCTCCCACCACAGTGAACCCTGGATACCCAAACACAATAGAAAAGAAAGACTCTGGTTTAAAATCACATCTCATGATGATGATAGGGGATTTTAAGAAGGACATAAATAACTTCCTTAAAGAACACAGGTAAACAGGTAGAAGCCCTTAAAGAGGAAACACAAAAATCCCTTATAGAATTGCAGGAAAACACAACCAAACAGGTGAAGGAATTGAACAAAACCATCCAGGATCTAAAAATGGAATTAGAAACAATAAAGAAATCACAAAGGGAGACAACTGTGGGGATAGAAAACCTAGAAAAGAGATCAGTAGTCATAGAAGCAAGCATCATCAACAGAATACAAAATATAGAAAAGAGAATCTAAGGGGTAGAAGATAATATAGAAAACATTAACACAACACTCAAAAAATGCAAAAGCAAAAAGCTCCTAACACAAAACTTCCAGGAAAACATGGACACAATGAAAAGATAAAAACCTAAGGATAATAGGTATACAAGAGAGTAAAGATTCCCAAATTAAAGGGCCTGTAGATATCTTTTAAAAAATTATAGAAGAAAACTTCCCTAACCTGAGGAAAGAGATGCCCATAAACATACTAGAGGCCTACCGAACTCTGAATAGATTGGACCAGAAAAGAAATTTCCTCCTATCACATAATAGTCAAAACACCAAATGCACAAAACAAAGAAAGAATATTGAAACAGTAAGGGAAAAAAAGCCAAGTAACATATAAAGGCAGGCCTATCAGAATTACACCAGACTTCTCACCAGAGACTATGAAAGCTAGAAGATCCTGGGCAGATGTCATACAGACTGTAAGAGAACACAAAAGTCATCCCAGGCTACTATACCCAACAAAACTCTCAGTTACCATAGACATAGAAACCAAGATATTCCATGACAAAAACAAATTTACACAATATCTTTCCATAAATCCAGCCCAACAAAGGACAATAGATGGAAAACACCAATACAAGGAGTGAAAATACACCCTAGAAAAAGCAAGAAAGTAATCTTCTTTCAACAAACATGATAGCAACACAAACATAAAAGATAACATCAAAAATAACAGGAAGCAACATTCACTATTCCTTAATATCTCTTAATATCAACTAAGTCAATTCTCCAATAAAAAGACATAGAAGAACAAACTGGATACATAAATAGGACCAAGCATTTTGCTGCATAAAGGAAATGCACCTCAGTGTCAAAGACAGCCACTACCTCCGATTAAAGGGCTGGAAAACAATTTTCCAAGCAAATGGTCTCAAGAAACAAGCTGGAGTAGCCATTCTAATATCAAATAAAAGCAACTTTCAACCAGAAGTTATCAAAAAGGATAAGGAAGGACATTTCATACTCATCAAAAGAAAAATCTATCAAGAACTCCAAATTCTGAACATCTATGCTCCAAATCCAAGGCCACCAACATTCATAAAAGAAACTCTATTAAAGCTCAAAGCACACATTGCATTGTACACAATAATAGTGGGAGACATCAACACACTGTTCTCATCAATGGACAGATCATGGAAACACAAACCAAACAGAGACACATTGAAACCAACAGAAGTTATGGACCAAATGGATTTAACAGATATCTACAGAAAATTTCATCCTAAAACAAAAGAATATACCTTGTTCTCAGCATCTCATTGTGCCTTCTCCAAAACCAACCATATAATCAGTCACAAAACATGACTCAACAGATACTAGAAGACTGAAATAATTCCATGCATCCTATCAGATCACCACAGACTAAGTCTGGTCTTCCATAGCAACAAAAACAGCAGAAAGCCCATATACATATGAAAGCTGAACAATGCTCTACTCAATGATAACTTGGTTATGGAAGAAATAAAAAAATTAAAGACCTTTTAGAATTTAATGAAAATGAAGGCACAACATACACACACTTACAGGATACATTGAAAGGAGTGCTAAAAAGGAAAACTCAGTTCTGAGAGCTTCCAAAAAGAAACTGGAAAGCTGGGCAGTGGTGGCACATGCCTTTAATCCCAGCATTTGTGAGGCACAGGCAGGCTGATCTCTGAGTTCGAGGCCAGCCTGGTCTACAGAGTGAGTTCCAGGACAGTCAGAGCTACACAGAGAAACCCTGTCTCAAAAAAGAAAGAAAGAAAGAAAGAAAGAAAGAAAGAAAGAAAGAAAGAAAGAAAGAAAGAAAGAAAGAAAGATAAAAAGAAACTAGAGAGAGCATATACTACCAGCTTATAAGCACACCTAAAAGCTCTAGAACAAAAAGAAGCAAATACACCCAAAAGGAGTAGTTGGCAAGAAACAATCAAACTCAGACCTAAAATCAACCAAGTAGAAACAAAAAGAACTATACAAAGGATTAACAATACCAGGAGCTGGTTCTTTGATAAAACCAACAAGATAGATAAACCCTTATCCATACTAACAAGAGGGCACAGAGACAGCATCCAAATTAACAAAATCAGAAATGAAAGGGGAGACATAGCAACAGAAACCAAGGAAATTCAAAAAATAATCAGATCCTACTACAAAAGCCTAAATTCAACAAAACTGGAAAATCTAGATGAAATGGACAATTTTCTAGACAGATACCAAATACCAAAGTTAAATCAGGATCAGATAAACCATCTAAACAGTCCCATAACCCCTAAAGAAATAGAAGCAGTCATTAAAAGTCTCCCAACCAAAACAAGCCCAGGACCACGTGGTTTTAGCATAGAATTCTATCAGACCTTCAAAGAAGACCTAATACTAATACTCTTCAAACTATTTCACAAAAAAAGAAACAGAAGGAACACTACCCAATTCATTCTACAAAGCCACAGTTAGGCTAAGTATTCTCCCTTGGAGAAGGAATGGTTTCTGTCTAATCAGGAACTTTTCACAATTTCCTTTCATAGAGGACTTCATAAGGGATTTTTTTGTACTTTTATCCTGTTTAATGTTCCAAATAGATTTTAAAAACTGGTTGAGTACATATTACTTTTAGCTTCATAAGATAACATGTATATTTAAGAGGCAATTAACAATTATAAATTATTTTGATGTCTTAAAAAGTCAATACTGAGTTGTATATTTTAAAGTAAATTTTATTATTTTAATAAAAAAATACAAGCCCCAAAAGACAAAAAAAATTATAGGGAATGAGATATGCAAAGTCAGCGGTGGTCAGAAGCCATAAGAAAGTCATTTCAGCATAAGCCTTGCCCAGAGGCAAATCCACCCAGAAAGAAGAAATAATTGTGTTGACACCAGCTAAAGATTGACTGAAGGAAAAAAAGTGAATATCTGCACAGACAACCAATACACTTTTGCTTTGGCTCATCTTCATGGTCAGACATATAAACAACCAGAAGGACTTACTCACCTCAGAGGGAAACACAGCGAGAAATAAATATGAAGTTGTTCAGTTGCTGGAGACCGTCTGCCTGCCCACTAACCTGTCCATAATACATTAACATGGATACCAAAAGAAAAAAGCCCCCAAACATAAGGAAACAACCACGCAGATCAAGCAGACAAAGAGGCTGCTCTTGGAGAACCCTAACCCCAGACCATCCTGAAACTATCTGCTCTCCCTAAGTCTCCACTCTGCATTGGGTGTACATGTAAATGTACATGTAAATGAGCACAATCCAGAAGAGAGCAAGGAATACTCTGACTAGGGAGCTCAGGAGAGCCTCACTGAATGGTAGATTTTGCCAGACAGAAGAATCTGCATGCCAAAGGACTTGGAACAAATTGGATAATTTTCTTGCATCTCTCCATGCACTTGTTACCTTAGAAGGTCTCAGAACTCATCTCCTCTCCTGGATGGCTATCTGGACAGTGAATTCAGAGCACTGAAGACCATGCCTGACTTGTACCCAGGTAAATGCAAAGAAGGACCTGCTTTCCCCTGGAAGGTAAAGTCAACATACTGTAACTGATAAATCTTGGGAATTAAAGATTCTATATGTCTACAACATCTGATGGTCTTTGCTGACACCATGGACTAAATAGAGATCTTTTCTATCTGAATTTGGAAATGGACCAGGTGGTTGCTAAAATATTAATAATAGAAATTATTCCCAGATTTCTCCTCTCCATATCTCTGGAGTCTGACAATGGCCTTGCCTTCTTGGCCAAATTATCTCAATTGTTCTCTAAGGCTCTTAACATAAATTGGAAACTCTGCTTCATGTATGAGCCTGGGAGCTCAGGATGGTAGAAAGGATGAATAGTACTTTCAAAGAGATTTTAACTTAAATATACTCTTAAACCTGTTAGTTACTGGGTTGACCTGTTTCCTTCTTCACTCCTCATAACCCACTGTATTCCTCCTGAGAAAAGTTTATCCTATATAAAATAATCTATGGTTAACCACTTCCCATGCTGGTACATGCTGAACTGTTATCAGATTGCCCCACCCCAACCTCTGAGTCCTTAAAACAATTGTAATTAACCCTGGATAAGATTTTCTCTTGGGTCCATCCAGGCTGCTCAAACTGTTTAATACTACTGGCCTGACTACCCATTCCAAACCAGAGATGCTGTATTGTTTTGACACTTCAGAAGTGACTGACATGAACATAGATGGAAAAGACTTTAAATCATGATTCTGCAAATGCCTACTATTACTAAGGTTGCTGGTATTCATCACTCACACCTCAAAAATGTGTCTGGGGAGATGATGGGAGAAAAGACCAATGCCAAGAGCTGGAAAGTGGCTAAAAAAAAGACTATTAGAGTCAAACTCCTAAAGTTCTACTGTCTAACTTAACTTTAAATATTGTGTTCTTATTGGAATCTACATCATGTTTGTCCTATGACTAATACTTTTATTATTTTTTTAACCCATGAAAATAGAAGCATGTTAACAGGGAAACACACTCATGTGGTCTTGCCATGCTAAAAATTACTTATATCCACCAGAGCCCATAGTTTGGACAAAAGGAGAACAAATATTCTTTGCCTATATGGATGGAAGATACTTGTGATGGATTAATATAACTGACCAAATTTAATGTAATAATACAGACTTCAGCATAATAGAAGACCCTCCATACCATGCAGGCTGTGGGTGCTGCCAATGAATGTATGCCAGAATAAGTGATAAGAACTTGTTATAACGACACAATGTCATTTGATTACAGAATATGGATATGTCTTGCTGGACCTGACCTGGAAACTCCAACTGTGCTTTCTAGCTTGCACAAGATAAGATAGTCCTTGGTTGACTACATTGATTAAGGACTCATCTGCATGGTAATTTAATCCACTATCCAATCAAGATGTGGTCTCTGGTCCAGTCATGATGCAAATCTCGTGGAACTAATGAACTACTTTCTGGTTATACCTACTGGTATGTGTCAGCTCTTCAAAGGGCAGGAGCACTGCAAATGATGTGATAGAAGGAATGTAAGAACTGATGAAAAGGATGAAATGTTAGAAACTAGCCGTTTTCCACTGAGCATGGCAGCCATTGTTCATTATAAAACAGAGGTGATTGTGGTGGTCTACAATATAAGTTAGCAAGGAAATAAGAATAAAAAAAGATACCAAGAGTTTAGTAATTAATACTGAGTCTGTTAACCCCATCTAAAGTGGTTGTCATAAGACCCTCTCCTGTGATATGAGAAATTACTTTATTCAGACTTCCAGTGGACTTGGCCTTAGGGTTAAGTAGGCTAAAGTATATAGGAGATAGAATGTTAACTAACATCTGGCATCCAGTGAAGCAACGTTCCCGTCACAGTGTCCATGCCTCAGTGAGACTTTTCAGATGCACAGCTCTCTCAAACAAATGTCTTTAAGTAACCCCATGCCCATGTTCCTCTAAGACTAATCAAATCATTGACATACCAAACTGGGCTATGATAGTCTCCTCATTGTACTGTCTCTGCCCTATGTGATATGAAGTGACATTTATTTATAACTCATGTCAGAAAAAAAAAACAATACTGCTGAGAGCTTTCTAATAACTGCCCCAGGAAGGATCTACACAATTGCAAAGCCAGCTGTAGATTAGTGATTCTCAACAGGGAGTCTGCCTTGTCTTAGAGACTTGCTATGGTGTCTAGAGATATTCAGTTTTAATTGAAATGATATATGTGTAGGTTCCATGAAGTAATGGTTAGCAGTCTGAAATGATATAGAGCAGAATGGCTTTATGGTACCTAATTGAAAACTCCAATGCACAGGATACTCTAGGACAAGAAATAATCCATCTCAGAAGAAAGTCAGTTTGGCAGTTGGAGTAATGATAGCTCACTGTGTAAGAACACTGGCTATTCAGAGCCCTGGGTTCAATCCTCAGCCCTGACATGTTGGCTTAAGAGTGTTTGTAAATCTAGTCCCAGGGAATCTGCATCCCTCTTCTGGT
Organism: Mastomys coucha; assembly: GCF_008632895.1. Taxonomy (NCBI): domain Eukaryota; kingdom Metazoa; phylum Chordata; class Mammalia; order Rodentia; family Muridae; genus Mastomys; species Mastomys coucha. Next base: position 32,241,790 of record NW_022196913.1, read on the forward strand.
TTCCAGGGACACTGTGCACAGATGGCAAACAGATATAAATGTGCCAAAACAACTTTATACACAAATTAATAAAATGTAAAATAATTTTTAAAATAAAATTTTAAAATAATAAATTATAAGATAAAATAATGAAATTTAAAATAATTTTAAATATTCATCTTGCATAAATTAATTTTTTTTTACTTTAAAAATAAGAAACTGACACGTTCTAGTTCCTGGAACTTTTCTACAACTGGATTGACATAAATCAGCCTGATGAAAATTTCAGTTGTGAAGCCTTATGTGGATGATGTTAGCAGTTGTGCAACTTATGCTGTTTTAATAATGTGGTTCAAACAAAACAACACTTCGAAAGAAAGGCAGGATAGTGTCATCACCTTCTTTTTAAAATTAATTAATTTTACTGTTCCACATCCCATACCTCCTCCCCAACCCCCTGTCTCCACGTGGATGTCCCCATCCCCCACGCCACCTGACCTCTAAACTCCCTGGGGGCTCCAGTCTCTTGAGGGTTATTAGATGCATCATCTCTAAATGAACCCAGACCCAGCAGTCCTCTACTGTATGTGTGTTGGAGGCCTCATACCAGCTAGTGTATGCTGCCTGGTTGGTGGCCCAGTGTCTGAGAGATCTCAGAGGGTTCAGATTAATTGAGACTGCTGGTTCTCCTACACGATCTCCCTTCTCCTCAGCTTCCTTCAGTCTTCCCTAATTCAACAAGAGGAGTCAGCAGCTTCTGTCCATTGGTTGGGTACAAATACCTGCTTCTGACTCTTTCAGCTGCTCGTTAGGCAGTCATGATAGCTCCTTTTTTTGGCAGGGGTGGGGAGTGGTGTTGAGACAGGGTTTCTCTGTGTAGCCCTGGCTATCCTGGAACTCACTCTGTAGACCAGGCTGGCCTCGAACTCAGAAATCTACCTGGTTCTGCCTCCCAAGTGCTGGAATTAAAGGCATGTGCTACCACTGCCCTGCAATAGCTCCCTTGCTGTGAGCACTACATAACCTCAGTAATAGTGTCAGACCTTGGGGCCTCCCCTTAAGCTAGATCCCACTTTGGGCCTGTCACTGGACCTTCTTTTCCTCAGGCTCCTCTCCATTTGCATCCCTGTAAT
>NW_022196913.1:32245146-32265554 GCF_008632895.1 Mastomys coucha
GTTCCTCCGGAAATTAGACATAGCTCTACCGGAGGACCCAGCCATACCACTACTGGGCATATACCCTGTAATTCTTTCAGACAGGAATAATTATGGGTCAGAGTTGTGACTGTGGGATGGCAACCCCATCCCTCACTTGATGCCCTCCCTGTCTTCCTGCTGGAGGTCGGCTCTATAAGTTCCCTCTTCCTACTGTTAGGCATTTCATCCTTCCCTTTGAGTCCTGAGATTCACCTCCCAGGTCTCTGGTACATTCTGGAGGGTCCCTCCAACCTCCTATCTATGGAGGTTGTCTGTTTCCATTCTTTCTGATGGCCCTCAGGGCTTTAGTCCTTTATCCCTCACCCAATACCAGATCAGGTTTGCCTCCCCCGCTCACTGTTCCCCCTGTGCCTCCCTCCCTCCCCACTTGTGATTGCTTCTTCTCCCTCCCAGGAGGGACTGAGGTGCCCTCACTTGGGCCCTTCAGCTTATTGACCTTTTTGAGTTCTGTGGACTGTATCTTGGGTATTTTGTACCTTTTTTTCTTTTAGCTAATATCCACTTATTAGTGAGTACATAACATGCATGTCCTTTTGGGTCTGAGTTACATCACTCAGGATGATATTTTCTAGTTCCATCCATTTGCCTGCAAAAATCATAATGTCATCATTCTTAATAGCTGAATAATATTCCATTTTGTAAATGAAACACAATTTTTTATCCATTCTTCTGTTGTGGGACATCTGAGTTGATCCCAGCTTCTGGCTATCACAAATAAGACTGCTATGAACATAGTGGAACAAGTGCCCCTGTGGCATGGTAGGACATCTTTTGGGTATATTCCCATGAGTGGTATAGCTGGGTCTTCAGGTAGATCTATTTTCTGAGGAACCTCCAGATTGATTTCCAGAGTGGTTGTACCAGTTTGCAATCCCACCAGCAATGGAGGAGTGTTCCTTTTTCTCCACATCCTCTCCAACATGTGTCGTCACTTGTGGCTTTTGATCTTAGCCATTCTGATTGGTGTAAAGTGGAATCTCAGGGTTGTTTTGATTTGCATCTCTCTCATCAATAAGGACTTTGAACATTTCTTTAGTTGCTTCTCAGCCATTGGGGATTCCTCAGTTGTGAAATCTCTGTTTAATTGTATACCCCATTTTTTGACTGGGTTGTTTGGGGTTTTTTTGGTGATTAGCTTATTGAGTTCTTTATATATTTTGGATATTAGCCTTTTATCTCCTGTGGGGTTAGAAAGATTTCTTCCCAAACTGTAGGAGCTGATTTGTCTTATTCACTATGTCCCTTGCCTTACAGAAGCTTTCCAGTTTCATGAGGTCCCATTTACCAATTCTTGATCTTAGAGCATGAGCCATTGGAGATCTGTTTAGGAAATTTCCCCCTTTGCCAATGAGTTCAAGGCTCCTTCCCACTTTCTCTTCTTGATAGTATTTCCAAGAAAAAATATTAGCAACAAATAAAATAAAATCGATGTTATAGAAAATGTTAGTCTATTGGAACTCATGCTACACTGTGTATGTCTATCAGATGACAAATGGAAACACATCTATGTAGACTGTTTGAAACCCCTCGATTATCCATCTAAAAATAGTTCTCTTGTTTGGTATACTACATATTATTGCATATTTAATTATTATATCTATTTCTTCATGCAGAACTCACTTATTTATGTTGGATACTTCAAAACATGGAGACATGCTTATAAATGAGAAATTATTCCATAGCAGTGTTAAAAAAAAAAAAAGCCTTAAAAAAAAAAAAAACAGATAAAGGCCTGCTTGTTTTGTTTTGTTTTGTTTGTTTTGTGTTTTTGTTGTTTTTTTTAAGTTGGCATGTTCATGTTGTTTCTTTCCTCTTGAGATAGTTAATACTGATATGGTAAAGATTAGTTTCTGTACATCTGATTAGAAGATAATTAATGAAAACACCATCTATCATTGCCAAAGATGTTAAGGGTGAATGTACAATGCAGAAAAGGTACTTAAAACCAAATTCTCAAGGTCTCTCTTATCTTGTATCAAAGACAAATTGTTGCTCTGTAAAAGAAATGGAAGCAACCTCAGGGAACAATAAACCTTATGACTGCAGACATGATTCTTGCTGCACAGACGAACACTGTGAGGGGCATGGGCCTGTGTATTAGTACTGTGAAACTCACATCCACAGTGCTGAGAGTCTGCCTCCATAAACGGTTAGGAACAGGATGATAAATAACCATTTAACCCCTGTAAGCAAGCTTAGCAACATGGTTTTATGACAATTATGAATCCACAGTTCACTCAATGGGTTACTGTAAGAAAATAATATAAACCTTTTAGCAAAGGGAAAAATCCATGGGGTTACCGTGGTAAGCTGGCAACTCCAGGCTGAGCATCATGTTAATGACAGGACCCTCTTCATCTTTAGTGTGAGGAATCAAGCATGTATGTGTTGATTCTCATCAGGAATGATGCTGAAGCCACTCATGAACTGTGTTGGCCTTGTCACATAACTGTGAACATACTAATATTGGACATTGATTTTAAAAACTAGTAAGTTGGATGAGTAAAAGTCATCACAAAATTAAAGACATTGAATTATCTGAATTACATACCCACATTCAGAATTAATGTCATTTTCCATAATTATTAGATATTTTATTTATTTACATGTCATACAATATCTCCCTTCCCAGGTTCCCCTCAGAAAAAAAATGAAAAAATAAAATAAAATAAAATAAAATAAAATAAAAAAATAAAAACAAACCCCTCTTCTCTCCCCCTTCCCCCTGCTCACCCTCACCCTCTCTTGCTTACCGGCCCTGACAGTCCCTGAGGAATGTCATAGAACTTTCACAGGGCCAAGGGCCTCTCCTCACATTGATGACCGACTTGGCCATCCTCTACTATACATATGCTGCTGGAGCCACTAGTCCAACCATGTGTACTCTTTGGTTGGTGGTTTAGTCCCTGGGAGATCTGAGGGTACTAGTTAGTTCATATTGTTGTTTGTCCTAAGGAGCTGCAAGCCCTTCAGCTCCTTGGGTCCTTTCTCTAGCTTCTTCATTGGGGATCTTGGGCTCAGTCCAATGGATGGCTGTGAGCCTCTACTTCTGTATTAGTCAGGTACTGTCAGAGCCTCTCAGGAGACAGCTATAGCAGGCTCCTGTCAGACAGCACTTGCTGGCATCCACAATAGTGTCTGGGTTTGGTGATTGTAATTGGGAAGGATTCCTAGGTGGAGCAGTCTCTGGATTGTCCTTCCTTCATTCTCTGCTCCATAGTTAGTATCTACAACTCCTTCCATGGGTATTTTGTTCCCCCTTTTAAGAAGGAACGAAGTATCCACACTTTTGTTTTCCTTTTTCTTGAGTTTCTTGTACTTTGTGGATTGTATTTTGTGTATTCCTATCTTCTGGGCTAATATACCAGAGAGTGCATACCGTGTTTGTTCTTTTGTGATTGGGTTACCACACTCAGAATGATATTCTCTAGATCCATCCCTTTCCCCAAGAATTTCATAAATTCATTGTTTTTGATAACTGAGTAGTACTCCATTGTGTAGATGTACCACATTTTGTGTATCCATTCCTCTATTAAGGAATAGCTGGGTTGTTTCCCGTTTCTGGCTATTACAAATAAGGCTGCTATGAACATAGTGGAGCATGTGTTCGTATTACATGTTGGAGCATCTTCTGGGTATATGCACAGGAGTGGTAAAGCTGGGTCCTTTGGTAATACTATGTTCAATTCCAGAGGAAATGCCAAACTGATTTCCAGAGTGGTTGTACCAGCTTGCAATCCCACCAGCAATGAAGGAGTATTCCTCTTTCTCCACAACTTTGCCAGCATCTGCTGTCACCTGAGTTTTTGATCTTAGCCATTCTGACTAGTGTTAGGTAGAATCTCAATGTTGTTTTAATTTGCATTTCCCTGATGACTAAGGATGTTGAACATTTCTTTAGGTGCTTCTCAGCTACTCAGTATTCCTCAGTTGAGAATTCTTTGTTTAGCTCTGTACCCCATTTTTAATAGGATTATTTGATTCTCTGGAGTCTAACTTCTTGAGTTCTTTGTATATATTGGATATTAGTCCTCTATCAGATATAGGATTGGTAAAAATCTTTTCCCAATTTGTTGGTTGCTGTTTTGTCCTATTGACAGTGTCCTTTGCCTTACAGAAGCTTTGCAATTTTATGAGATCTCATTTGCCGATTCTTTATCTTAGATCATAAGCTATTGGTGTTCTGTTTAGGAAATTTTCCCCTGTGCATATGTGCTTGATACTCTTCCCCGCTTTCTTTTCTATTAGTTTCAGTGTACCTGGTTTTATTTGTGGAGATCTTTGATCCACTTGGACTTGAGGTTTGTACAAGGAAATAAGAATTGTTTGATTTGCATTCTTCTACATGCTAACCACCAGTTGAGCCAGCACCATTTGTTGAAAATGCTGTCTTTTTTCCACTGGATGGTTTTAGCTCCTTTGTTAAAGATCAAGTGGCCATAGGTTTGTGGGTTCATTTCTGGGTTTTCAGTTCTATTCCATTGATCCACCTTCCTGTCACTTTACCAATACCATGCAGTTTTTTATCACTATTGCTCTTGCACTAATAGAGCTAGAGGTCTGGGATGGTGATTCCACCCGAGGTTCCTTTATTGTTGAGAATAGTTTTGGCTATCCTGGGTCTTTTGTTATTCCAGATGAACTTGCAAATTGTTCTTTATAAGTCTGTGAAGAATTGAGTTGGAATTTTTATGGTGATTGCATTGAATCTGTAGATTGCTTTCGGCAAGATGTCCATTTTTACTATATTAATCCTGCCAATCCACGACCATGGGAGAGCTTTCCATCTTCTGAGACCTTCTTCAATTTCCTTCTTCAGAGACTTGAAGTTCTTGTCAAACAGATCTTTTACTTGCTTAGTTAGAGTCACACCAAGGTATTTTATATTATTTGAGACTATCGTGAAGGGTGTTGTTTCCCTAACTTCTTTCTCAGCCTGTTTAACCTTTGTGTAGAGGAAGGCCACTGATTCACTTGAGTTAATTTTATATCCAGCTAGTTTGCTGAAGTTGCTTATCAAATTTAGGAGTTCTCTGGTAGAAGTTTTGGAGTCACTTAAATATACTATCATATCATCAGCAAACAGTGATAATTTGACTTCTTCTTTTCCAATTTGTATCCCTTTGATCTCCTTTGGTTGTCTAATTGCTCTGGCTAGGATTTCAAGTACAATATTGAATAGGTAGGGAGAGAGTGGGCAGCCTTGCCTATTACCTCATTTTAGTGGGATTGCTTCAAGTTTCTCTCCATTCAGTTGGATGTTGGCTACTGGTTTGCTGTATATTGCTTTTACTAAGTATGTGCATTGAATTCCTGATCTTTCCAAGACCTTTATCATGAATGGATGTTGGATTTTGTCAAATACTTTCGCAGCATCTAATGAAATGATGATAAGGTTTTTTACTTTGAGTTTGTTTATATAGTGAATTATGTTGATGGATTTTCGTATATTGAACCATCCTTGCATCCCTGGGATGAAGCCTACTTGATCATGATGGAAGATCGTTTTGATATGTTCTTGGATTCAGTTTGCAAGAACTTTAATGAGTATTTTTGCATCGATATTCATAAGGGAAATTGGTCTGAAGTTTTCTTTCTTTATTAGGTCTTTGTGTGATTTAAATATCAGAGAAATTGTGGCTTCATAGAACGACTTGGGTAGAGTACCTTCTGTTTCTATTTTGTGGAATAATTTGAGGAGTATTGGTATTAGGTCTTCTTTGAAGGTCTGATAAAACTCTGCACTAAACCCATCTGGTCCTGGGCTTTTTGTGGTTGGGAGACTATTAATGACTGTTTCTATTTCATTAGCAGATAGAGGACTGTTTAGATCATTAATCTGATCTTGATTTAATTTTGGTACCTGGTATCTGTCTAGAAAATTGTCCATTTCATCCAGGTTTTCCAGTTTTGTTGAGTATAGGCTCTGGTAGTAGGATCTCATGATTTTTTGGATTTCCTCAGTATCTGCTGTTATGTCTCACTTTCCATTTCTGATCTTGTTAATTAGGATACTGTCTCTGTGCCTCCTAGTTATTCTGGCTAAGGCTTTATCTATTTTGTTGATTTTTCTTAATGAACCAGGTCCTAATTTGGTTGATTGTTTGTATAGTTCTTTTTGTTTCTATTTGGTTGATTTCAGCCATGAGTTTGATTAGTTCCTGCCTCCGACTCCTCTTTGGTGAATTTCCTTCTTTTTGTTCTAGAGTTTTCACATGTGCTGTTAAATTGCTGGTGTATGCTTTGTCCAGTTTCTTTTTGGAGGCACTTAAAGCTATTAGTTTTCCTTTTAGGACTCCTTTCATTGTGTCCCATAAGTTTTGGTAGGTTATGCCTTCATTTTCATTAATCTCTAGAAGGTCTTTAATTTCTTTCTTTATTTCTTCCTTTATTTCTTCCTTTATTTATCATTGACTATAGTGTTGTTAAGCTTCCACATATATGTGGCCATTCTATTGTTTATGTTTTTATTGAGGAGCAACCTTAGTCCATGGTGATCTGATAGGATCCAAGGAATTATTTCAATCTTCTTGTATCTGTTGAGGCCTGATTTGTGACCAACTATATGGTCAATTTTGAAGAAGGTATATCTTTTTGTTTTAGGATAAAAAGTTCCATAGATATCTATTAAATCCATCTGTTTCGTAACTTCCGTTAGTCTCACTGTATCCTTGTTTAGTTTCTGTTTCCATGATCTGTCCATTGCAGAGAGTGGGATGTTGAAATCTACTATTATTGTGTGTGGTACAATGTGTGCTTTGAGCTTTAGTAAAGTTTCTCTTATGAATGTAGATGCCCTCGCATTTGGAGCATAGAGGTTCAGAATTGAGAATTCATCTTGGTAGATTACACCTTTGATGAGTATGAAGTGTCCCTCATCTTTTTTGATCACTTTAGGGTGAAAGTCGAATTTATTTGATTTTAGAATGGCTACTCCACCTTTTTTCTTGGGACCATTGGCTTGGAAAATTGTTTTCTAGCCTTTTATTCTGAGGTAGTGTCTGTCTTTGTCACTCAGGTGGGTTTCCTGTATGCAATAAAATGTTGGGTTCTGTTTTCATGCCCAGTATGATAGTCTATATCTTTTTATTGGGGAATTGAGTCCATTGATATTAATCGATATTAATTGCTGCTTCCTGTTATTTTTGTTGTTAGAGTTTGAATTCTGTTCATGTGGCTATCTTCTTTTAATTTTCTTGGAAGATTACTTTTTTGCTTTTTCTAGGATGTAGTTTCCCTTCTTGTGTTGAAGTTTTCCACTTATTACCCTTTGAAGGTCTGGATTTATAATGTCATTTTCAAATGTTTGTGAATAATAGAAACACTTTGGTAAACACTCTGAAAACCTAAGTCACCCATTTTTCAAAGTGGACATCCATGTAACTATAATATTTAACTAAAATATCATAATGGTTGATGGTTACCTTCTCACCCCAGCTGAAAAGTGACACCCAATCCAACAACACCCATGGAGAGTAGATAGGGCTTTCTAGACAGACTGTGTCATGTCTCCACATGAATGGACCATCTAGTTATTCTTTGCTTTACCAGAGGACTGCTGCTGCTGCTGCTGCTATCAAAGAAGGAAATGGGACCCCCATTCCTTTTATTATGGCAAATGAGCACTTCCAGCCAATCCTCAGAAACCCATTTGATAACAAGTATATCATATCTGAGAAATCATTCATCTTTCAGAAACATTGAGTACATTTATAAGCACCCACTTCTGGCTTCTTCCCAGAAGGAGACTTCCTGTGAATAATTGGGCTACACCACTGTGAAAAGCTTCCCTGGAACAAATTAAAATTAGTGAAACAATGCTGGGGTGGGGAAACGAAATAATAATAGCTTTTCAGAGAACCCCAAAGCAAGGAGTCATATCTGAAGAATCTGAGATCATGAATTTAGGATTACAGAAAAGAGCTTGTTTATAACTAAAATCAGTTCCTCGCTTCCCAATGAAGGTGCTTTTAAGATGTGTCTGCTCTAAGGCAGGTCCAAGAGATAACAGCAGATGAAGTCACTAATATAACAATAACCATACCACAGGCCTCAAGGGTTCTAATAAGGTCATATTCATATTGTCACCTTTAGTCTCTGCTTTTTTATATTTCACATTGTTTTGTTGCAATAACAACATTTAATAATCTCTGCATATTTATCACTAAAAGCACTGATGACCCTTTAAGTCAAAACACATTGTCCTAGTAAATTGTATGGGAGGCCCAAAAATTAAAGTTCAAGTAAATTTCAATTGCTAGTGAAAAAGTACATTACTCTACATGAGATATTTTCTCATTCAAGGTTTTCTTTTAAATTATATATTTTCCCAAGCTTATATGAAATTTGACAATTTCATATGTGTGTATAATGTATCTTGATCATATTCAACCTAAAGTTTTCGGTCCTGTGCCACTGTTCTCCCAGTATTCCCTTTACACCTTTATATCATGTTATTAAAAAGCAACCCACTGTCTTAGTTAAGGTTCCCATTACTTGAAAGATACCATGACCAAGATAACTTTTAACAAATGGGGCTCGCTTATAGTTCAGAGGTTCAGTCTATTATCATCATGGCAGGAAGCATGGCAGCATCCAGGCAAACACAGTGCTGGCAGAAAAGCTAAGAGTTGTATATCTTGATCATGGGCAATCAGGATTAGACTGGAATCCAGGAAGCTAGGATGGTCTCAAAGCCCAACCCTATAGTGACACATTCTTCCAACAGGGCCACACCTCCAAATAATGCCATTCACTGGACCAAGCATATTGAAACTGCTACATTCAACTCCCTGGTCCCCATAGGCTTGTTTAAACACATGAGTCTATAGGGGTTGTACCTAGACATAGCAAAATGCAAAATGAATTTAGTCCAACTTCAACTATCCCCATAGTCTACCACAGTCTCATCAAAGTTTAAAAGTCTTAAGTTCAAAGGCTCTTCTGAGATTCATGCAATCTCTTAACATAATTCGCTAAAAAAAAATCAAAATAAAAAAGTAGATCACACATGTCCAACATATCATGGCATAGGATATACATTACCATCCCAAATTGTCATAGCAAGGACCAAAGCAAGACCAAAAACCTGCTAGGCAAGGTCCAAACTCCATATTTCCATGTCCAATGTCAAAGCTCTCTTCAGATCTCAAATTCCTTTCATCTTTGTTCACTGATGTTGACAGATCTGGTATTCAGCAGCAACAAATTTTGTTCTCTTGGGATTGTTTTTACTCCCTGTTAACTTTCTTCAGGAGGCATTCCATGGCTCTGACATCTCTAACATCTTGGGTTGTCTAAAGCAAATTGAACTTTACAGCTTCTTGTTCCAATGGCTAGAATGCACACATGATCTTCTGGACTCCTCCAAGAAGCTTATTTCACTTCTCAGGCTCTGCACTCTCTAACACTTGAGGCTCTTGTTGACTGCACTGCTGCTGCTGATCTTGGTGGTCATCCCATGGAACTGACATCTCCAATACACTGGAGGCTTCAATGCAAGTAGGCTTCACCAATAGCCTCTTATAGGCTCCTTTCATGGTGCCAAGCCTCAACTTCTTTGCATGACCTCTTCAGTCCTAAACCATCAACTATAACTGAGGTTGCACTTCCACCTGGCCTTCCCTGGCCTCTCAAAGTGCCAAGACTCAGCTACTCTTCATGACCCCTTCATGCCTTCAAAACCAGTACTACCTAGGTAACTCTTACACATTACCAAGTTCAGATGCAGCCCAAGGTGCAACCTTGGATATCTCTGGAACACAGCTTCTTTGTGCTCTCAGAAAACACTTCCCAGAAGATTTCACCTCAGTAATGCTAGTCTCTTCTTAATCCCCATTAATTTCTTAGCTCCAGCTAACCCACATCAATTGTCCTAGTAGTCCTCTCTATTCTGGATTCTAAAGCCATAGACACATGGCTGAAGCTACCAGGTTCTGCTGCTTGCTGGAACTAGAACATGCCCCCCCTTTGTTCTATTTATATTATCAGTAGCTTCCTGTCTTCCAACTCCTTCACTGCCTAAACTTGGCTGTCCTGGATCTTGCTCCATAGATTGACCTCAGAGATCTATATGGCTATGTCTCCTGAATGCTGGGATTAAAAGTATGTACCATCATGCCTGGATTTAAGGTTCTTTACCTGGAACTTGCTCTGTACCAGGCTGGCCTTTTAAAGTCAGAGATCTGCTTGCCTCTGTGTCTTGAGATTAAAGATGTATACCACCATGCCTAGACATAAGCTTTTCATGGTCACTATGCTTCAAAATCTAGAACAAAAGCCTGTTCCTGCCATTTCTGGACTATAGTTCATTTCACATTAAAAGTCTAAATTAAAACAATAACAAGGTAATAATAACACCTACATATAACTATCCCTTGATCAACTGCAAAAGCATAAACAATACACTTAGCTAGGTGGAATCTTGCCAGGGAGGTCACTACCCCCTTTATCCATTTATCTCCTTCAACATAGGATTCAGCTCCATTCTACTTCCTGAGGCCCCTTTAATACATTTTACATTCTTTTTCTGTCTAAGCTTGCTATGCTTTATCAAAACACTCTTAATAAGAGTAAACCAGAGGACAAAGTCTGTGATGGCATTTCTGAAACTTCCTTTGTCCACGCAATTAATCTGAGTATTTTCACCTTGGCCTCAGACAACCTCTTCAGACAAGGGTAAAAGCAGCAACTTTCTTCTTGAAAATATCATAAGAATTATCTCTAGAGTTCAAATCACCTTAAGTGCTGATATCTTCCATATTCTTACTAGGATGGCCCATTTAGTCCCACTTGAAGAATTCCATGGCTTTCCAAATCCAAAGTCCCAAAATCCATATTCCTCCAAACAAAAACATTGGTCAGGTCTATCATAGCAATACCCTAGATGCTGGTACTAACTTCTGTCTTAGTTAGGGTTTCCATTGTTGTGAAAAGACACCATGACTAAGGAAAGATCTTATAAAGGCCATACTTAATTGTACCTGAACTTACAGGTACAGAAGTTCAGCCCACTATCACCATGGCAGGAAGCATGACAGCATCCTGGCAGACACGGTGCTGAAAAAGAAGCCAAGAGTTCTATATCTTGATCCAAAGTCAATCAGGAGAAGACTCTTTATTTCACATTCTTGATTGGAAATATTTTAACTTCTCTACATCCCCACAATTAGACTTTCATAACTTTGCTGATTATTTATTTAAATATACATTCTTTAATTTGGAATAATAATAATTAAAATAATATATTTATGAAAATATATTTAAATATTGTTTACTGTGTAAATATTAAATATAATTTTATGTTTTTCATTTTGTAATACTCCCTAAGATATCATTTATTTTTATGTTTGATTCTGTTATAATCAACACAATAATATTCCAACATTAAAATGAACTGGGCATGGTCAATGTATATATTCAACAGTAAATATTAGAAAAATATAATTTTGTGCCTAATTTAACCCAACAGGAAACAAGAGATTGATGAAGTAGGTAACACATAGTATAATACTGGACTCAAGTCCCATAGAAAGGAATTCTTTCAATATGTTTTTTGTATTATTTCTGTTTTCAATCCTTACTTTCCAGAGCTTTTAAAATGAGGAAATAAAAGAAAGTCAAGTAGTAGAGTGGTGAAGCTGGAAATTGTATTACAAATCAAATGACCAACAGGAGACAAAGAATCACCTTATTAATTTCTTAATACGCAGACTTTATGAAGTGCTCATTTTTTGGAGGTCCACATAGATCAGACATAATACACTGCTTTTCGATCAACTAACTCAGTTTTCATACCTTAAGCAGTTGAAACTTTCACCATATCCAGGGTAAACTGTATGTTTCCAGCTAAATGTTTCAGTGCCAGATCCTCCAGCTCTGCCATTCTTCATCCATTTGGTTCAAAACACTAAGAGATGAGACCTAAAGAAACAACCAGGTCCTCAGCTCATGAGTTTCACCTGAAGTCCTATAGAGTGTGTTAGATTCACCAATCTGTAGCTTATTGCCTATATAACAGTTATTCAGTCCTGTAGGAAAACTGAAGAAAATGAGGAACTCACATTATGGAGCTGATAAATTGCAAATAAATCATATAAAAAGTAACTCTGCTGGAGTTAACATAAATTATTCATGATGTTTCTCCTTTTTTAAGTACTTCCTTGCAATAGGAATTGAGCTTGTTGTTCTTTATATTTCTCTTAATTATTAGCATTGTGTGTGTGCGTGCATGTGTGTGTGTGTGTGTGTGTGTGTGTGTGTGTGTGTGTGTGTGTGTGTGGTGTGTATGTGTCTGCAAACATTATATCACATGCATGTGGAGTACAGACAATGTTGTGGAGTCACTTCTCATGTGGACTCTGAGAACTGAAGTAAAATCATAAGGCTTGTTCAGCAAGTACTTAACCACTCCAGCATCTCACCAGCCCTAAATCTATTCATCTGTAGGAAACTAAATGGATTGTAACATGCATGGATAAATTTGCATTCATTAAAGTGGAAGAAATGCATAGACTTAGATTTATTATATATTCTCAATATTCACTTTTTGTAGCATTTTATATTATTGAACACTGCGCCATTTCTTCTTAGCTCTCTAAATCTACCTAGTTCTACATCTGCTTTTTATCTACCTATTCATTTATATATGGCACTGCTGACTTCTCTGGAAAGTGTATTAGCCTAGCTTGTAAAAATAGTACAGACTTCCAAAGTGTAACTATGCCCACTGTTTGGTGACAAGGGTAAAACTTCATAGAGCCCTCGTCTTTAAGTGTTATAATCTCTTTTCTGACATTATTTCATAACCAATCTTACTGTGATGTATATGGAATATCATTAAACATGGAAACATTTCAAACATAATCTTTTCTCCCTGAAAGATTTAATTCACAATGCCAATACCCTATATGTCCACTACAGACATAGTCAATACACCTAAAAGAAAGTAAAGAAAGAGTTGATAGTCATTGAGAAGAGTTTTCACAAAACACTCTATGAATTGATATATAGGATCTCATGAAACTGAAAAGCTTCTGTAAAGCAAAGGACATAGTCAGTAGGACAAATCAGCAACCTACAGAATGGGGAAAAGAAACTTCATTAACCCCACATCCATTAGAGGGCTAATATCCAAAATATATAAAGAACTCAAGAAGCTAACATCCAAAAAGCAAACAACCCAATCAAAAAATGGGGTATGAAGCTAGACAGAGAATTTACAACAGAGGAATCTAAAGTGGCAAAGAAGCACTTAAAGAAATGTTCAAAGTCCTTAGTAATCAAGGAAACACAAATCAAAATGACCCTGAGACTCCAACTTACATGAGTCAGAATGGCTAAAATCAAAAACTCAGGTGACAACACATGTTTGCTAGGATGTGAAGAAAGAGAAACACTCCTCTATTGCTGGTGGCATTGCAAGCTGTTACAACCACTTTGGAAATCAACTTGTCAGTTCTTCAGAAAACAGGACATAGTTTTACCTGAAGACCCAGCTACACCACTCCTGGGCATATACCCAAAAGATGTTCCAACATACAACAAGGACACATGCTCCACTCTGTTCATAGCAGCCTTATTGATAATAGGCAGAATCTGGAAATAGCACAGATATCTCTCAACAGAGGAATGGATACAGAAAATGTGGTACATCTGCACAATGGAGTACAACTCAGCTATTAAAAACAGTGATTTCATGAAATTCGCAGGCAAATGGATGGAACTGAGTGAAGTAACCCAGACGCAAAGGACACTCATGGTATGCACTCACTGGGGCAGAGAACCTTCACAGAACCAAGGGCCTCCCCTCCCACTGATGACCGAATAGGCCATTCTCTGCTACATATGCAGCTGGAGCCATGAGTCCCACCATGTGTATTCTTGGATGGTGGTTTAGTCCTGGAGAGCTCTAAGGGTACTAGTTAGTTCATGTCCTTCATTCTATGGGGATGTAAATCCTTCAGCTCCTTGGGTCCTTTCTCTAGCTCCTTCAATAGGGACCCTGTGCTCAGTCTAATGGATTGCTGTGAGCTGTTTCTTCTGTATTAGTCAGGTACTATCAGAGCCTCTCAGGAGACAGCTATATCAGGCTCCTGTCAGCCAGCACTTGCTGGAATCCACAATAGTGTCTGGGTTTGGTGAATGAATATGGGAAGGATTCCCAGGTAGAGCAGTCCCTCGATTTCCCTTCCTTCAATCTCTACTCCATACTTTGTCTCTGCAACTCCTTCCATGAATATTTTTCCCCTTCTAGAAATAATAGAAGTATCCACACTTTACTCTTCCTTCTTCAAGAGTTTCTTGTAGTTTGTGGATTGTGTCTTGGTTATTCCAAACTTCTGGACTAATATCCACTTATCAGTAAGTACATACCATGTGTGTTCTTTTGTGATTGGGTTACTTCACTCAATATAATATCCTCCAGATCCATCCATTTACCTAATAATTTAATGAAGTCACTGTTTTTAATAGCTGAGTAGTACTCCATTGTATAGATGTACCACATTTTCTGTATCCATTCCTCTGTTGAGGGACATCTGGGTTCTTTCCAACTTCTAGCTATTATAAATAAGGCTGCTATGAACATAATGGAGCATGTGTCCTTATTACATGTTGGAGCATCTTCTGGGTATATGCCCAGGAGTGGTATAGCTGGGTCCTTTGGTAGTACTATGTCCAATTTCCTGAAGAACAGCCAAACTGATTTCCAGAGTGGTTGTACCAGCTTGTAATCCCACCAGCAATGAAGGAGTATTCCTCTTTCTCCACAACCTTGCCAGCATCTGCTGTCACCTGAGTTTTTGATCTTAACCATTCTGACTGGTGTGAGGTAGAATCTCAGGGTTGTTTTTATTTGCATTTCCCTGATGACTAAGGATTTTGAACATTTCTTTAGGTGCTTCTCAGCTACTTAGTATTCCTCAGTTGAGAATTTTTTGTTTAGCTCCATACCCCATTTTTAATAGGGTTATTTGTTTCTCTGAAGGCTAACTTCTTGAGTTCTTTGTATATATTGGATATTAGCCCTCTATCAGATATAAGATTGGTAAAGATCTTTTCCCAATTTGTTGGTTGCCGTTTTGTCCTATTGACAGTGTCTTTTGCCTTACAGAACCTTAGTAATTTTATGAGGTCCTATTTGTCAATAATTGATCTTAGAGCATAAGCTATTGGTGTTCTGTTCAGGAAATATTCCCCTGTGCCCAAGTGATCAAGGCTCTCCTAAACCTGATAAACAACTTTAGCAAACTAGCTGTATACAAAAGTAACTCAAGCAAATCAGTGGCCTTCATCTACAAAAAGGATAAACAGGCTGAGAAAGATATTAGGGAAACAACACCCTTCACAATAGTCACAAATAATATAAAATACCTTGGTGTGACTCTAACTAAACAAGTAAAAGAACTATATGACAAGAACTTCAAGTCCCTAAAGAAGGAAATTGAAGAAGATCTTAGAAGATGGAAAGATCTCCCAAGCTCATGGATTGGCAGGATTAATATAGGAAAAATGGTGATCTTGCCAAAAGCAATCTACAGATTCAATGCAATCCCCATCAAAATTCTAACTCAATCCTTCACAGACTTGGAAAGAGCAATTTGAAAATTCATGTGGAATAACAAAAAACCTAGGATAGCAAAAACTATTCTCAACAATAAAAGAACCTCTGGTGGAATCACCATCCCCAACCTTAAGCTATACTACAGAGCACTTGTGATAAAAACTGCATGGTATTGGTACAGTGAAAGGCAGGTGGATCAATGTAATAGAATTGAAGATCCAGAAATGAACCCACACACCTATGGTCACTTGATCTTTGACAAAGGATCCAGTGGAAAAAAGACAGCATTTTCAATAAATGGTGCTGGCTCAACTGGCAGTTAACAAATAGAAGAATCCAAACCGATCCATTCCTACCTCCTTGTACAAAGCTCAAGTCCAAGTGGATCAAGGACCTCCACATAAAACCAGATACACTGAAATTAATAGAAAATGAAATGAGGAAGAGCCTCAAAGTTTCTTTAGTGTGGGCTTCTGTAAAATTTTTTAAAAACCATGTTAAATACTTTCTTATTCCAAATGAGAATGTAGTCACAAGAAGAATCAAATCAAAGCAAACTAGTACCCAGTAATAGAAATCGATATTTTATATCTCTATTCCAACAAGTAGGTTATCTATCATTTTATGCTCCATGAGCAGTACAAGACAGATGGTGCCATTCACATGTCCATCTAGTCACATAATCATTGTCCATCCTCAAAATGTAATGAAATTGTTCCCAAAATTTTTAATTTGACAGAACAAATGTGCTAAGAAAACTGGATGCCCCCATGTAAAGAATGAAATTAGAGCCATATCTATCATTCTGCATAAAATGTATCTCAAAGTGTGTCAAACACCTCAATATAAAAGCTAAAAGCTAAATATAAAAATATAAAACCTAAAAGCTATAAATGTGTAGAATAAAGCATAGGAATTATACTTTGTGATATGGATTAGGAATGGACTTCCTGAATAGGACTCCATTTGCCCAGAAATTGAGAAAGTGAGACTTAATGAATTAAAATTCATCCATACACTTAAGGAAATAATGAAGTGAAGCAGAAAATCTGTAATAGATGGAGAATCTTTGCCAACTATGCATATAATGAGAATTGATATCAGGAATATATAAAGAACTCAGAAATACAAGAATTAAAAAAAATGGAGCCCCCAAACTGAAACTGAGTGTTCTCAAAAAACTAAACTAAGTTTACCATGTGACCCAAGTATACTATCACTCTAAATGTGCCCACATGACTGAACATCCTAGTTCACAGATACTTGCTCAGTTGTATTTACTGCTACCCAATTCGCAATAGATATGCAATAAATAAACCAAAATGCCCTTCAAATGGTGAGTAGATAATGAATAGAAAACTTGGAATGGAGGTGGCTAATAGCCTATTTAACCCCTGTACTATTTGTAGGTCCAGGCCATGTGTTGGTCTCTCAAGCTCCCAAAGATAGGTCCAGAATGACCACTGCACTATCTACATGCCATAGACCATACCAGAGCTTGCTTGAGTCCTTAGGATAGCACATGAAGCATCATCTAGAATCTGGTAGAATCTGGCTTCATGGCTTCCATGTAAGTGACATGTACTTTAAGAAAAGATTTGACGTCATTATGCCTCATTGTACACATGGGGTTGTTTTACATCCAGAAACATTTTTTTTCAAATTGTACTATACTTACATATACCTAAAATAAACTATGTCTTACCAGATTCTAGAAATTTGACCCAATAGTGTCTACTGAGTTGGGTTGAACTACATTTCCTTCTTGATTTACATGTATCACTAGCCATGGTGCTTGCAGAGACCACCCCCAAAAGAAATGTTCATAAGAAACAATATTACTGAGCTGGTGAGATGGTTCAGTGGGTAAGAGCACCATCTGCTCTTCCGAAGGTCTGAGTTCAAATCCCACAACCACATGGTGGCTCACAGCCACCCATAATGAAATCTGATGTCCTCTTCTGGTATGTCTGAAGACAGCTACATTTAAATGTACTCAATTATAATAATAAATAAATCTTTTTAAAAAAAACAATATTACTTTATACTTATTTAAAATCATATATAAAGTACAATAAGCTTATGGTATACACACAGATTTACTTTAAATGATTTATGCCACTTTGAGTAATAATGCCTCCTTCAAGAGCTACCTATCAAAATTTTCAGTGACATGCATGAGAACGCATCCTTCCAACCAGTCAGCAAAGCCCAGGGAATTCCCAAAACTATATAGGCTTTTGTTGTTGCCCTTGGTTACCTCCCAAAAACTGAAAGCAATTCCCTATTGCTAAAGACACAACCCATTTGGACATAGAACTTGGAAGATTTGAGCTAAATTTGATCTGCAAGCCTCCTCCCTAAGGAATAGCTTTCTAGCTTTCATAGTACTCAAGAGCACAATGAAGGCTGCCAAGGGAAGAAGATGTCAATAGTGCTTCATGGTGCCCATGAACCACAACAATGATGAACACAATGTATTAAAGCTAAAGGTACACTAGTGGTAGTTATATCTTGGGGGGATAACATTTGTCTAATTGGAATTAAGGCCCATTCAGAAGTAGAAAAAATCATGCCTGGTACTGTGAACCTAGCCAATAACACATGGCTAGATAGATCATGAATCATAGAGAACATGCCACATTCTTAAACCACAATACTACTTAACTGCATTCTAATCATCTATCCTTATATACACAGATAAATGTAGCTCTCACTTTTCATTAAAGCCTCACTTTGCATCAGGCAGAAAGCATTATAGAAAGCCACAGCTCAGGGCTGGAGAGATGGCTCAGTGGGTAAGAACACTGGCTGCTTTCCCAAAGATCCTGAGTTCAAATCCCAGCAACCACATGGTGGCTCACAACGATCCGTAATGAGATCTGACTCCCTCTTCTGGTGTGTCTATATAATAATAATAAAAAAATTTAAAGTAAAACATTTTTAAAAAAAAAAAAAGAAAGAAAGCCACAACTCCCCAAGGAGCTGAAGGAGGAACAATGACATGAACTAACTAGTACCCTCAGAGCTCCCAGGGACTAAACCACCAACCTAAGAGAACACATGGGGGGACTCGTGGCTCCAGCTGCATATGTAACAGAGGATGGCCTAGTTAATATCAACAGGAGGAGAGACCCGTGGTCCTGTGAAGGTTCTGTGCCCCAGTGTAGGGGAAAGACAGGATCAGGAAGTAGGAGAGGGTGGGTTGGTGAGGTAGGGGGAAGGAACAGGGTTTTTTTTCCCCCAAGAGGAGAAACTGGGAAAAGATATATCATTTGAAATGTAAATAAAGAAAATGCCTAATAAAGAAAATACCCTATAAAAATTTTAAAAAAAAGAAAGCCACAACTTGTCAGAATATAGAGAACAACTCCCCATAGAGGACCTAGCCACAGTTGCTACATATACAACACAGCCTTCTTTATCTAAGGCTTGGGATTATCAGAGAAATTAAGCAGATTGTAAAGAGCCAGAGGACCATAAAGTTATGCATTCTAGATATGATAGGAAAAGTATACACATAAAAATCTCAAGAATACAAATGTCTAATCAAGAACTGGACAACGCCATCACCAGGTGACATACTAATGTTTATAGGGGATATCTCACAAGGCTCCACAGCTAGATGAAGAGTACAGGCAATTCAAAACTTCTGAGAAAGTGAGAGTGAGTGTTCCATGGACAGGAGCCCAATAAATGTTTATTCAATACCACTAGTTAGCCACAAATCAGCCATAAACACATACAAACAAGTAACACTAAGCAGTCTCAATGGTTTGCTTTAACATATGTGTGTGTGTTAAACATATAACATATATATGTTAAACATATATAGGTTAAAGAGGTCATAAATTTGAGAGTAAGGTACATGAGAGAACTTTGATGGAAGAGAAGGAGGGAGAAACTGTATAGTTAGATTCTAACTGAACAAAAATAATTTATTTTTCTAAGCAAGACAGTCTGAAGATTTGTTTTTTCATACAGTGTAAGTAACACAGAACAGGGCTTTGCCTGATCTAAACAATGATCAGTCCTTATTTCCAACACTTGATGGACTGGCTATAGTTTCTTCCAACCCAGAAATGAGTGGATTCTTATGGTATGCTTCTTTCTAATACCACGGCAGGTGCTGTACCAGCCATTCTAACAATTCTATTAAGAATGTTATCAGACAAAAAAAATGCCAAAACCAAAAAGTTTCAGGGTATTTTTGTTGCTTTTAATTAGATGGGGAAAAGAACATGAATTTGGATGGGTAGAAAGATGAGAATGATCTGGGAGAACTTGTGGCAGGGGAACGAATATGGTCAAAATATGCTGTATAAAATTAATTAAAACAATGATAATATTTAAAAAACAACACTGCTACCTATGGACACCCATTGTAGACCACCATGAGCACCTCTCTCTTTTCTTCAGCCTAAATGACTCTCAAATAGACAGTATTTCATGGAACTCTCAGTGCAGATATTAGATTTTCAGCCTTCAAATCTCTTGTTATAAACTAGTACACAAAATGACACATAAGAATGTTATACTGAACTAATCCAGAGTTCTATCATGCATCGTAAAATTTCCTATCCCAGAGCCACCAAAGTAACATAAATATAACATTTACCATGCCTACAGGCATCATGGTAGAGGTCTTCATGAATTTATTCTAATTCTAATACAAGCAAGCAAATTTCCTACCATTCTAGGTGTACAATTCTTTATTCTATGGTACAAGAAAATGTACGAACTGAATACAGGGTCCCCAGTGAAGGAGTTAGAGAAAGGACCAATGGAGCTGAGGGGTTTGCAG
>NW_022196913.1:32265780-32270938 GCF_008632895.1 Mastomys coucha
AAAAAAAAAAAAAAAAAAAAAGAAAATGTAATCACCACCAGCTTTTCAAATTTCAAAACTCAGACAGTGGAGAATCTCATCAGCAGTTTACTGCAAGTTCGCCCAAGATGGGTCTTCATGCTTTTCTAATTTAAAACATAGGTACAAAGAATAAATAAAATCTAAGCACAAGAATGCCAAAACTTGCTCTATAGATCAAGAAAATGAGCACTGGCAAATCCACACTTTTCTATCCCATTACCAAATAATTATACAGCAATGAAATCTACCTTACATGTTGCTAATGGAAGTGCATGTGGGCACATGCATAACGCACACAGTCTGGACTCTAAGAATTCGAAGGAATTCTACAAATCATAAAACTTAGCTAGAATATTTACTGTAAAATTTACAAAAGCAAAATCATTTTTCTTTACCAATTCACCAATGCTCCTCTACAGGCAAGGAATACATCTAAAGGTGAGCAATCAGGGAGAACAGTATCAGCTGGGTGGTTACTGTATTTCATGTACAGACGAACTTTCTTCATAGCTGCTTTAAGTCAAAACAGCCTCCGAACAGCAGGTCCATGAAGCCACTGCCTTGTTTTTCTTTTATTAAAATATAGAAGGTGTTAACACAAATAAGTTTACTTATTCATTTAATTTGAAATTTAGTTAATAAGAAACAAGGGAGAGAGTATATGTAATTTCCTTTCTAGCAAGTATTTCTGTGTCCATCCTACAGTTTGTAGAAAGCCATAGAGGTAGGCTGGATTACTTAAAAATATAACTAAGAAAGACGTTATTTGATTCTTTCCCAGACATTAGGGGACAAGAGCCTCAGGTAATGTCTATTTTCTATTAGTGACACAGTGGCTATGGGATTTAACATCTGCATCCATTTACAAACTAGTTACAATTTTGTTGAAAGGTGTATACCTTTGACTGCAATGAAGGCCTCCATGACTTCTTTGGAGTTCAACTTAAGTTCTCAAGCACACATGCATGATCCACACTATAATTTTGTGTAAGTGTGAAGAGTAGATGGTAGGACAGCCCACGAATGTGAGACAGTCTCCTCTAAAGACAGAATATTGATTGGGACACAGATAAAGAAGGAGAGGCTTTGGTGGGTCTAAAATGCTGAGACAACACGGTAATGATTTATAGAAATCTGAAGCCATTAAGATGGGATAAGAGAAGTAAAGTTACCCAGCCACAAAATAACACACGTGGTATGTATGGTGGAGGCTCGATGCCGCAGTATAGGGGGATGCTAGGGCAGTAAGACAGGAGTGGGTGGGTGGGTGGGTGGGGGAGCATCCTCATAGAAGCAGAGAAGAGGGGAGATGGAATATGGGGGGTTTGCAGAGGGGAAAATGAGAAGGGGGACAACATTTGAAATGTAAATAAATAAAATAACCAATAAAAAATAAGAAAGAAAAGAAAACTCCTGACAACAGGGATCATTCAATGACAAACATGGCAAAATATTTGATGCAATCAAGCCAGAATTCCTAAGTAAAATCTTGACAGGGGGCCTAGAAGCTTCCGGAAGGTCTGCAACTTGGACTAGCAGTTCACTGGATAGGTCAGAATGATCTATCATTTCTTCTAGTGCTCATCACCCCAGCCACTTTCACATCAGGTTTCCTGCATGTAAGAACATTAAAGAGGCAAGGACACACAATGTTAAATACAGATTTTTTTTGTACTTTCAAATACACAAAAGTCTTGAGTTTTGTTTAATATTGGAAGCAAATGTACTCTAATTTATGGTTATCCTGCAATGTTCTGTGAACAGTAGATATAAGTAGAAATGTAAAACAATAGAACATGAAAGACTAAAAATATCAAGCTTGTCTTCTGGGTAGGCAATTACCCATTCCTCCCCAACATTTTCCTGTGAAAAATGGTGGTGGTGGACATGGCATTAGAGCACATACTAGAGATCACATTTGGAGACCTGCTTGAGGATTTGAACTATATAAGATGATCCTGTGTTGTTGGTGAAATAGGAACTGGAGGGGCAGACACTGTCTATCTATACTAATGGCAGACAGTGGTAGTTAGTAGATACACACCTATGGTCACTTGATCTTTGACAATGGAACTAAAACTATCCAGTGGAAAAAAGCATTTTCAACAAATGGTGCTGGCTCAACTGTCAGTTAGAATGTAGAAGAATGCAAATTGACCCATTCTTATATCCTTGTACAAAACTCAAGTCCAAGTAAATCAAGGACCTCCACATAAAACTAGATACACTGAAACTAATAGAAAATGAAGTAGGGAAGAGCCTTGAGCACATGGGTACAGGAGAAATTTCTGGAACAGAATACCAATAGCTTAAGCTCTAATATCAAGAATTGACAAATGGGACCTCATAAAATGGCAAAGCTTCTGTAAGGCAAAGGAAACTGTCAATAGGAGAAAATGGCAACCAACGTATTGGGAAAAGATCTTTACCAATCCTACATCTGATTGAGGGCTAATATCCAATATATAAGAACTCAAGAACTCAAGTTAGACTCCAGAGAACCAAATAACCCTATTAAAAATGAAATACAGAGCTAAACAAAGAATTCTCAACTGAGGAATAACAAGTGGCTGAATAACACCTAAAGAAATATTCAACATCCTTAGTCATCAAGGAAATGCAAATCAAAACCCTGAGATTCACCTCACACCAGTCAGAATGGCTAGGACAAAGAAAAACTCAGGCGACATCAGATGCTGGCAAGGATGTGGAGAAAGGAACACTCCTCCATTGCTAAGTAAGATTGCAAACTGGTACAACCACTCTGGAAATCAGTTCAGTGGTTCTTCAGAAAATTGGACATAATATGACGTGAGGACCCAGCTATACCACTCCTGGGCATATACCCAGAAGATGCTTCAACATGTAATAAGGACACATGTTCTACTATGTTCATAGAAGCCTTATTTATAATAGCCAGGAGCTGGAAAGAACCTAGATGTCCTTCAACAGAAGAATGGATACAGAAAATGTGGTACATTTACACAATGGCATACTATTCAGACATTAAAAACAATGAATTTATGAAATTCTTTGGCAAATGGATGGAACTAGAAAATATCATCCTGAGTGAGGTAATCCAATCACAATAGAATACACATGGTATACACTCACTGATAAGTGGATATTAGCCCAGAAGCTTGGAATAACCAAGATACAATTCACAGACTACTTGAAGCTTAAGAAGGAAGACCAAGGTGTGAATACTTCAGTCCTTCTTAGAAGGGGGAACAAAATACCCATGGGAGGAGATACAGAGACAAAGTGTGGAGCAGAGACTGAAAGAAAGGCCATTCAGAGACTGCCCCACTTGGGGATTCACCCCATATACAGTCACCAAATCCAGACAATATTGTGGATGCCAACAAGTGCTTGCTGATAGGAGCCTGATATAGCTGATTCCTGAGAGGCTCTGCCAGTACCTCTCAGCCAACCATTGGATTGAGCACAGGGTCCCAATAAAGGAGCTAGAGAAAGGACCTAAGGAGCTGAAGGGGGTTTGTAGCCCCATAGGAGGAATAATATGAACCCACCAGTACCCACAGAGCTCCCAGGGACTAAACCACCAACAAAAGAGTACACATGGTGGAACCCATGGCTCCAGCCTCATATGTAGCAGAGGATGGTCTTGCAAGTCATCAATGGGAGGAGAGGCCCTTGGTCCTGTGAAGGCTTGATGCCCCAGTGTAGGGGAATGCCAGGATCAAGAAGCAGGTGTGGGTGGGTTGGTGAGGGTTGGGAAGGGAAGGGATAGGGTGGTTCTGAGGAGAAACCCGGAAAGGTGATAACATTGGAAATATAAATAAAGAATATATCTAATTAAAAAAAATCAAAAGAACATATCACCCATTTCAATGTTTTAGGTGATATTGCTGAAGAGTTGGCAGAAGAAAGTAATAGTTTGAGGAAAACGTGAATTGTCAGCAATAGCTATTTCCCTCTAAGTATGACATGGCCATCTACCTTTATGAGGCAAAATAGTTGTGATGATCTAACACATAATTTGGAGCCTAGTCAAGATGCAGAAATGATTAAAACAGCAGAGCTAGAGTTGGGTCTGTGGTAATGATAAGGATGTTAATAACACTTCCTGAAAGGTAGGGACACGAAACCTGCCCTGTGATTCCACATGTTCCTTACTTATGTCTCATAGAACTGCATTACTTGGGCATGGTATGCTGGAGTACATATGTGATGCAGAGTAAACCAGAATCCGGACAAGGAAACCTCTTTCCTCAGTCAGTAGTGATACAGCTGTGGGAGATGGAGCTACCTTTGTCTCATCCACAGTCCTGTAAGTAATCTCTAATTCCTGCTCCTCTAGTACTAATCCATTCTGTTTGCAAAGCTTTGCTTGGATAAAAATACTTTCTTTGGCAGCACCCAGCATTTACCAAACTTTCTAATATTTGCTGTATCAGGTAACTGGACAACGACACAATAGACTCTTCAATCACTGCTTGTCAAGATTAACTTTTCTGGTTCCAGAAATATGTTTAAAGACGTTTTTGGTTTCTCAGTTGGAATTTGGAGGAAAAGCAAGAGTTTGCTTGTATCAGATGTATACGAATGTGATATCAGCCTACCTCCAGTGCACAGGATCCTTCCAGAATAAAGAATTGCTCATCTTAAAAGGTCTGTCCTCAGAAACTGGGACCTGTGACAGGAATGAGATGGCAGGTTCCCTAGGTCCAATCTGTCACAACTCAGAAAGGAAAAGCTAACAATTTCTGGTTCCTGGTCACTGCCAAGAATAAACCTGACAAAGCTTGTGTTTTAACCCAAAATGTGTTTTGTAACCCACTCACTCCTACTGACAGAGGTAGTTTCAACACTGCTTTCTCCTCAACGGAGAGAGAACCTTGCTTTTCTGCCTGTAGTCTGGCAACTGACACAACAGACCACTTTGATTTGCTAAAGACTCTGGTGATTTTATAGCATGGATGTTTCACACCCATGAAGTAGGAATGGAGGCACTGCATCAGAAAGTGTCCATATGCATTGTATTTAGCTAGTCTGGACAGGAATGAATGGAATCCTTTGTGAGAGGCATGTTCTTGTAGGGCAGTTGTCAATTCCAGAAACTTGTTTGCTCTGCATTCTAGCCTATACAAAAGTACAAAAAAAAAAAAACAAA
>NW_022196913.1:32270948-32278319 GCF_008632895.1 Mastomys coucha
ACCTCTCTTTTTGTGTGTCAAGGACAAAGTATTTTTTTAAGTACTAGAAAAAATGTAAGCTAACACTGAACCTTAAGCCTACTGATGTGGCCTCTGCTACACAGATGAACCACGAGGACCCACAGGTGTATACAATGGGACAAGAGAGCTACAAATTCTACATTTCTGTCACTCTGCTTCCCGAAGTACTAGTAAGAATACTATGGGGAAAAATAATTAACTATTTAGGGCATCTAAACAGAATTTGAGAACAATTTGAAAGTTCCAGTCTTCGCATAGGGCTACTTTATAGTTCAAGTTAAGCACTAAATCTTCCAGAAAAGGGACAAATCCACGAGGGTACTGTGGTTAGCTGGCAACACCAGGATGAGGCACAGCACTTAAGAACTCTCCTGATTCTCCGTTGCAGTAATCCAGTGATCACACGTTTTTTTCTAGCCATCTATGAAGACGAGGCAAACAGGCCTGAGCTGCTCTTTTCCTATGGATACCCTGACTGCTAATATCAGATACTGAGTAAAAAATAATTAATAAATAAACAAATTAATAAATTCTTGTGGAAAGATTGACAATGGAAAACCATCAGAAACCCCGAGACACTAAGCTGTCAAGAGAATGAGTTATATACCCACATCAGAATTACCCAGGCTCAGAATTAGTGTATGATCTAAAACTAAATGGATTACAGATACATGTTGGGGAACATTTCAGAACTACAGGAAGCTGGCAACTCTTCAAACTGTGTATCTGGCCCAATATAATTACTTGATTAAATTTTCATAGCAAAAGATTTTTAATCTCTCACCATAGTCCAAAAAAGCATACCATATTTAGCAAAAAGAAAGCCCTAGGGCTAGATAAGGCTTTCATAGACAGATAGTTTCATTTGTAACTTCACATGAATAGACCTCCAAAGTAATTTCTCTTATTGTAACAGGGACACTCCTCCTTGATGCTGTTGACATACATGCTCCCGTGGGAGGAAGGCTCCTCCACCTCTGTGCCCCTGAAGAATACACTGAGTATTGCCAGTTGACACATACAAACATGCTTGACTGGGTTGACAACATATCTGAGAACACATCTCTTCAGAAGCCTCTAATGAATTTGTAAGAACATTAATTTATTTGTAACTTCTTTTCAATAGGATCTTGACATGCCATGATGGGGTTTCACTATAGTTTAACTAAGGAAGTACAATGAGCCAACTTTAAACAC
Source organism: Mastomys coucha (assembly GCF_008632895.1). Taxonomy (NCBI): domain Eukaryota; kingdom Metazoa; phylum Chordata; class Mammalia; order Rodentia; family Muridae; genus Mastomys; species Mastomys coucha. The sequence continues at coordinate 32,272,167 of NW_022196913.1, forward strand.
TGAGGATGAAGAGAGTCCTGTCATAACTTGATACCACAGCCTGACACAAGAAAGCATCAACTACTAATAAGTAAATAAAGCAAATGGGACACTTATTGAATGTCTAAATTTTTGAAAAATTAATGATGTTTTACCTATTCCCTAACATATTTTATTTATTGTTTTTTAAATTCCAACTTTTGAGACAAAGCCCTAAAAGAGTTATGCAAACAAGAATTCTTCCCCAATCTTGGCTTGCATTCATCACCTAGTGCACTGCACATACCTAGTAAAGAGAATTGAATTGCAGGGAATAGATGCAAATTTAAAAATTAAATTAATAAATTTAATTTATTTTAATAAAATAAAATAAACAATGACAACACATGAAGAAGGAGGAGGAAGACAAAAGAAAGAGGAGGAAGACAGAAGAAGGAGGAGAAGAAAGAAGGAGGACAATGAGGTTGAAGAGGAAGAAGAGGAGGAGGAGAAGGAGAAAATAAGGAGAAGGAGAAGAAGAGAAGAAGGAGGAAGAGGAGGAGGAGGGAGAAAACTTTTGAGAAGCCTCCAAACCTACAAGTTATGGTTTGAGGGAGCTTACTTTACAATTACAATAGGAAAACTTGTTTGGAACTATAACAAGGCCCTCTCTTCCTGATGGAGGTTCTTGGAAGGCTGAGTGCTATCCACTGTAAGTAATGAAAGGAAACCACAATAGATGAGGACGTTCACACATCCATGAGTGCAAACACAGAGCATGTTGTTTTAAATAATACACTCATATTGACTTTTTTAATTATTGAGTCTCTTTCCTTCCTTATTCTTGACTAATAATCTTTCAATTTTTAATAACCCTGGCAATCCATTAAATTTTTATATTTCAGTAAATATTAAACTTAAGAACTAGATTTGGTAGGTGAAGTAAGTTTAACAACAGGTATTATTAAAATATATAAATATTGTTTAATATTTGTATATTGAAAGCATTTTTTGGTTTTTAATTTTTATCATGTAATATTTAATAAGATATGCCTTGGTTTTGTTTCTTTTTCTTTTTTTATACTCCTTATTTTTATTTGATCCTTTTTTTTTACACTGCAGATTTTAGTCCCCTCCCAGTCTACCTTCTGACTGCTCCACCTCCCATACCTCCTCCCCAACCTCCAAACCTCTAAACTCCCTGGGGCCTCCAGTCTCTTGAGGTTTAGGTGCATCTTCTCTAACTGAACCCAGACCCAGCAGTACTCTGTTGCACATGTGTTGGGGGCCTCATATCAGCTAGTATATGCCACCTAGTTACTGGTCCAGTGTCTAAGAGATCTCGGGGTTCCAGGTTAATTGAAACTGCTGGTCCTCCTACAGGATCACCCTCCTCCTTAGCTTCTTCCAGCTTTTCCCTAATTCAACCACAGGGGTCAGCAGCTTCTGTCCATTGGTTGAGTACAAATATCTGCATCTGACTCTTTCAGTTGTGTGCTGTGTCTTCCAGAGTGTGGTCATGCTAGGTCTCTTTTTGTGAGCACTCCATACCATTAGTCATAGTGTCAGGTATTGGAGCCTCCCCTTGAGGTGGATCACACTTTGGGCCTGTTGCTGGACCTGCTGTTCCTCAAGATCTTCTCCATTTCCATCTCTGCAATTCTTTGAGACAGGAACAATTGTGGATCAAAGTATTGCCTGTGGGATGGCAACTCCATCCCTCACTGTTTTTCTGCTGGAGGTAGGCTCTACAAGTCCCCTCTCCCCACTGTAGGGCATTTTATCTAAGGTCCCTCCCTTTGAGTCCTGAGAGCCTCTCACTTTCCAGGTATCTGGTACATTCTGGAGGGTCCCCCCAATGACCTACCTCCCAAGGTTGTCTGTTTCCATTCTTTCTGCTGGCCCTCAGGTCTTCAGTCCTTTTTCTCCACCCAATACCAGATCATGTTCCCCTCTTTTGCCCCTCCTGACCCCTTTTCCTTCCAGGTTCCCCCCACCTCTCCCCTTGTGATTGCTTTCTTCTCCCACTAAAATGGAACTGAGGTGCCCTCACTTGGGTCCTTCAGCTTGTTGACCTTTTATTTCTGTGGACTGCATCTTGGGTATTCTGTACTTTTTTGTTTTGGCTAATATCCACTTATTGGTGAGTACATAGCATTCCTGTCCTTTTGGGTCTGAGTTACCTCACCAGTTCCATCCATTTGCCTACAAATTCTCAAGATGTTCTCATTCTAAATAGATGAGTAGTATTCCATTGTGTAAATGAACCAGATTTTCTGTATCCATTCTTCTGTTGTGGGACATCTGGGTTGTTTCCAGCTTCTGATTATCACAAACAAGGCCACTATGAACATAGTAGAACATGTGCCCCTGTGGCATGGTGAGGTATCATTTGAGTACATTCCCAAGAATGGTATTTCTTGGTCTTCAAGTAGATCTATTTCCAATTTTCTGAGGATCCTACAGATTGATTTCCAGAGTAGCTGTACCAGTTTGCAATCCCAGGAGCAATGAAGGAGTGTTCCTCTTTCTCTACATCCTCACCATCATGTGTTGTCACCTGAGGTTTTGATCTTAGCCATTCTGATTGATATATGGAATCTCAGGATCATTTTGATTTGCATTTCTCTGATCACTAAGGACTTTGAACATTTCAGCCATTTGAGATTCCTCTGTTGTGAATCCTCAGTTTAGTTCTATACCCCATTTTTTGATTGGGTTATTTGGTTTTTTGGTAGTTAGCTTCTTGAATTCTTTGTATATTTTAGATATTAGCCCTCTATCTACTGTAGGGTTAGTAAAGATTTTTTCCAATCTGTAGGTTGCTGATTTGTCTTGTTAACTATGTCCTTTGCCTTATAGAAGCTTTCCAGTTTCATGAGGTCCCATTTATCAAGCCTTGATCTTAGAGACTGAAATATTGGAGTTATGTTTAGGAAATTTCCCCCTGTGCCAATGAGTTCAACGCTTCTTTACTACTTTCTCTTCTATTAGATTCAGTGTATACAGTTTTGTGTTGTGGCATTGTGGTCCTTGATCCTCTTGGACTTAACCTTTGTGCAAGATGATCATGTGATTTTTTTTTCTTTTGAGTTTGTTTGTATAGTGGATTACATCAATAGATTTTCAAATATTAAACCAACCTTGCATCCCTGGGGTGAAGCCTACTTGATCATGGTGAGTGATGATTTTGATGTGTTTTTGGATTCAGTTTGCAAGAATATTATTGAGCACATTTGCATCGACATTCATAAGTGAGATAGTCTGAAGTTCTCTTTTCTGGTTGGGTCCTTGTGTTGTTTAGGTATCAGAGTAATTGTGACTTCATAGAATGAATTAGGTAGTGTCCTTCTGTTTCTATTTAATGGAATAGTTTGAGGAATTTTTGTATCAGGTCTTCTTTGAAGGTCTGGTAGAATTCTACATTACATCGATCCTGCTCTGGACTTCTTTTAGTTGGGAGATTTTTAATGACTTCTATTTCCTTGTGTGATATGAGCCTGTTTAGATAGTTTACCTGCTTTGGATTTAACTTTGGTATGTGGTATCTGTCTAGAAAACCATCCGTTTCATCTAGATTTTCCAATTTTGTAGTATATAGGCTTTTATAGAGTGATCTGATGATTTTTTTTGAATTTCCTCCATTTTTGTTGTTATGTCTCACTTTTCATTTCTGATTTTGTTAATTTGGATACTGCCTCTGGGCCCTTTAGTTAGTTTGGCTAGGGGTTTATCTATCTTGTAGATTCTCTCAAAGAATCAGCTTTGGGTTTTGTTGATTCTTTGTATTGTTCTCTTTGTTTCTATATGGTTGATTTCATCCCTGAGTTTGACTATTTCCTGCTGTCTACTCTTGAGTGTGTTTCCTTCTTTTTGTTCTAGAGCTCTCAGGTGTGCTGTTAATTTGCTATTGTAAGATCTCTCCAGTTTCTTTACCAGGGCACTCAGTGCTAGGAATTTTCCTCTTAGCACTGTTTTCATTGTGTTCCATAAGTTTGAGTATTATGTGTCAGCCTTTTCACTAAATTCCAGAAAGTCTTTAATTTCTTTCTTTATTTCTTCCCTGACCAAGTTATAATTGAGTAGAGAGTTGTTCAGTTTCCATGTGTATGTGGGCTTTCTGTTATTTTTACTCTTATTGATGACCAGCCTTAAACCATGGTGATCTGATTGAATGCGTGGGATTATTTCAATCATCCTGTATCAGTTGAGGGTTTTGTGTGTGTGTGTGTGTGTGTGTGTGTGTGTGTGTGTGTGTGTGTGACCAATTATATGGCCGATTTTAAAGAAGGTACCATGAGGCGATGAGAAGAAAGTGTATTCTTTTGTTTTGGGGTGAAATGTTCTGTGGATATCTGTTAAATCCAATTGGTTCATAACCTCTATTAGTTTCATTGTGTCTCTGTTTAGTTTCTGTTTCAATGACCTGTCCATTTGTGAAAGTGGGGTGTTAAAATCTCGCACTATTATTATGTAAGGTTCAATGTATGTTTTAAGCTTTAGTAAAGTTCTTTTGATGAATGTGGATGCCCTTGTATTTGGGGCATAGATGTTCAGAATTGAGACTTTCTCTGGGTGGATTTTCCCTTTGATTAATATGAAGTGTCCTTCCTCATCATGCTTGATAACTTTTAGTTGAAAGTCTATTTTATTGGATATTAGGCTGGCAACTCCAGCTTGTGTCTTGATACCATTTGCTTGAAAGACTTTTTTCCATTCTTTTACTCTGAGATAGTGTCTCTCTTTGTTATTGAGGTATGTTTCATATATGCAACAAAACGCTGGATCCTGTTTGCATATCTAGTCTGTTAGCTTATGTTTTCTTTTTATAGGTGAGTTGAATCCTTTAATATTGAGAGGTATTAAAGACAGATGACTGTTGGTTCCCATTATGTTTGGTTTTGTAGATGGCTTTATGGGCTTGTGGTTCTCCCCTTTTTGCCTTGTTGTGAGATGCTTAATGTCTTGTCTTTTCTTTGGTGTAGGTACCTTCCTTGTGTTGGAGTTTTCCTTCTAGAATTCTTTGAAAGACTGGATTGGTAGGTAGATACTGCTTGAATTTGATTTTCTCCTAGAATATTTAGGTTTCTCCATCCACATTGATTGAGAGTTTTGCTGAGTGTAGTAGCCTAGGCTGGCATTTGTATTCTCTTAGAGTTTGCATGACCTCTGACCAGGCTCTTCTGGCTTTCATAGTCTCTGTTGAGAAGTCTGGTGTAATTTTGATAGGTCTACCTTTGTATGTTATTTGGCCTTTTACCTTTGCAACTTTTAATATTCTATCTTTTTTTTCTGTATGTTTAGTGTTTTGATTATTATATAATGAGAGTATTTTCTTTTCTGGTCTGTGGGGAGTGGTGGAGCTGAAGAGGCATTCGCCATGGCAAGATGATGCCTACTTCCACTGTCAACTCCTAGTAAACAACTGTTTGCGCATGTGCGTAGAGTGAAAAGACGCCATGTCACAGCCCATTCCGGGGCGTCACGTGGGGTGATGAGCAAACAGCCGATCATGGGCGGACAGGCCGCGCTGTGGGCGGACACACCACACTGTGGTGTATATAAGCAGTGCTGATTATTGGCTCGGCCTCTTTTTCCCTCTGGGAGAGGGCAGTAAACGTCGCTGCAGAAGGATCCTAGTGTCCGAGTGTCTTCTTCTTGTTGGAGAGAAGACTGCGTGGGCTGCAGCTGGTGCCGAAAACCCAGGACGCCGGGGGAGCCTTACAACAGCTGGTAGGATTCAGAACTGCAGGACAAGGTAAGCTCTGAGAGGCATGCTGCTTGATTTTAATTCCTCCAACCTTTCCTCAAGGTTAGAGAGTGCGGCCAAAGCCATGGTAATTGTGCTAATGGTGCTTGTTATGATGTCCATTCGGCATTTGATACATTCTTGCCTAGAAGATGAGAAATTCCGTGTCTCTGTAGTGTCGGGACAGAGGGCACTTGAGGAGTTACAAGATAGCATGTCAGAAACAGAGGGGAGAGTGGGGGCTAGCCAGAATAAAAGGGAGAGAAAATATGAGAGAGTGGAAGCTAGCCAAGAGAAAAGGGAGAGAAAGAAGAGAAAAAAGAATATACCCAAGAGTACAGGCCCTTCTGCGGAAGCGAGAGATAAGGGAAAGGACGTCCTGGGAGAGAAAAGTAGAGAAAGGGATGGAGCTTCGAGACGGAAGCCCCTCGAGCCTGATAGCTCTG
>NW_022196913.1:32279070-32279447 GCF_008632895.1 Mastomys coucha
CACCTGGCTTCTAAGCCAAGGTCACCTTAGTCAGAGCTAGCTTCCTTTCAGATTGTAATCCCTGTTTACCATAAGAGCCAAGCATTGGTGGCACACGCCTTTAATCCTAGCACTAGAACTTAGATGGACTAGGACTCAGATTCATGTATCTCTCCCAGAGCACTTGGGCCTGGGGGGATGCAGTACCAGTTCAGAGGAGATAGCTGCTGTTTTAGACCCAGTATGTTTCACATAGCCTCAGAGGTGCCTCAACTGTTGAGCTGCCAGATTTTTTGTTTCTCTTTTGCAATGATTGTAAAAGCCTCATGTCATTTTTAAAGAAATACATTCAGACCTTACACACTGGTGTCTAGTCTGTTTGTCAAAAGCCTTTAATC
>NW_022196913.1:32280991-32291471 GCF_008632895.1 Mastomys coucha
AGCACTCTCTGACTTGCTATATTTGGCCTTCCCTTTTAACTAAAACAAAAGGGGGAGATGTGGGGAGCCGTGGAGCTGAAGAGGCATTCGCCATGGCAAGATGGCACCTACTTCCCCTGTCAACTCCTAGTAAACAACTGTTTGCACATGTGCATAGAGTGAAAAGATGCCATGTCACAGCCCATTCCGGGACATCACATGGGGTGATGAGCAAACAGCCAATCATGGGCGGACACGCCACGCTGTGGGCAGACACACCACACTGTGGTGTATATAAGCAGTGCTGATTATTGGCTCGGCCTCTTTTTTCCTCTTGGAGAGGGCAGTAAACATCATTGCAGAAGGATCCTAGTGTCCGCGTGTCTTCTTGTTGGAGAGAAGACTACGTGGGCTCACACTGGTCCCAGCTAATTGTTGTTCTATAGATTTCTAGTACCTTTATGGCCATCTCTTTCTTTGGTTTGGGGAAATTTTCTTCTATGATTTTGTTGAAGACAGTTTCAGGTTCTTTAACCTGGGAATCTTTGCTTTTCTTTATTCCAATTATTCTTAGATTTGGTCTTTTCATTGTGCCCTAAATTTTCTGGATGCTTTGGGTTAGGAGTTTTTATGTTTTGAATTTTCTTTGACAGTTGTGTGAGGTTCTCTCTTCAATTTTTGTATTCTGTTGGTGATACTTAAATCTGTAATTCCTGACCTCTTTCCTAGGTTTTCCATTTCCAGGTTTGCCTCCATTTGTGTTTTCTTTATTGTTTCTACTTCCACTTTTAGGTCTTGGACCACTTTATTCAATACCTTCACCTGTTTGATTGTGTTTTCTTATATTTCTTTACAGGATTTGTTTCCTTTTTAAGGGCTTCTACCTGTTTACCTGTGTTTTCCTGTACTTCTTTCAGTGAGTTATTTATATACTCCTTAAAGAACTCTATCATCTTCATGAGATAGGATTTTAGACAAGCTTCCTGGTTTTCAGGTGTGTTGGTGTATTCAGGGCTTGCCGAGGACTGGGTTCTGATGATACCCATAAATTTTGGCTTCTGCTGCTTTAGTCTTACACTTCCCTCTAGACATCTGGTTATCCCTGGTATTTGCTGGTCTGGGTGGTTCTGTTTGGAGTCTGCCTCCTTTGTCCCTGGGTTGCTTCAGGTCTCTTAGTAGGTCTGTGGCCTACTAAGATTGATACTACTAAGGTTGATAAATTGCAAGCAGACCTCTTATAGGACTTCCAATGGGCAGGTCTTCAGTGGGGCAAAAAAGCTGTTGATCTTTTGCCATGGCTGCAGTAGATCTCATGGGAGGCCTTCAGACTGTTGGGTCTTCAGAGATATTGTCCTGTGTGAAGCTGTTCTCCAGAGGGCCTAAGTACTGTGATTTCTGTTTGCCTGTGAGCAGCAGAATTCTAGAGAGGCTTTTAGCTTGTTAGGTCAGTTGCCCTTCATGCCTCAGAGCCCCTGGAATGTCTTCAGACTGTACTATCTGTTGCCCAGTTTCCCTGTGTACAGAGGAACTCCTGGAATGCCTTCAGGCTGTGGTATCAGTTGCTCTGAGTGTAGCAGATCTCCTGAGATACCTCAGGATGTAGTGTTTTCATGGGAGCAGACCAGCTAGAAGTCTGTCCCAGCAGAAAGGACCAGGTAGAAGGCCAGTGGTATTAGGCAGAGGGGGGTTTGGGGAGTGATAGTTCCCTGAGTCCACTAGGCTCCCAGCAGCAGCTGTGTGACTTTGGGAGGGCTCTTACCAATTGCTCTGAGTACAATGGATCTTCTGGGATGCCTTAGAATATGGTATCTTCAGTGGAGTAGATCCTTGACAGTGTTCCCTAAGTCTATGCTATTGAATCCCATGCTACCTCAACTCTAACCCCCAAGGGCAGGTAGAGTTGGGTAGTGGCTGGTCCAGGCCACAGGTAGCAAGTAATAAGATAACCACTTGCAAAAGGTGGGGCCGGGGCCCCTCATATACATTGTTTTTGATAACAGATTGAGTTGCACATAATATCATTCTGAATGTAGGATCAATTTTATATGGTCAAAGTATAAAGATTCAGTGATAATAAAATGGAAAATATAATTTTATAATGCTCAGTTAAACATATTATATTAGTCTGGACAAATGGAAAGTGAAAGACTGATAAATATTGATACTTATTCCCTATGAACTGAACTTATATTTTAGAGAAAGACAACCTGTCAAAGAGTGTTTTGCACTTTTATGGGTTTAGTGTTTGCTTTTGGGAGAGGTAAGCAAACAATAAAATGCTGCTATTGAAAGAAGTTCTGGGGTTAAAGGTTAGATGGGAAAAAAAAATAAGAGAAAAGAGCCAAAACAGACAAACAGTCAACTTTTCTTAATTCCTAAACTTACAGATTTTAAGCAATACTCATTCTTCAACATAACCAATTCACTAACACTTGGTTTATGGATTCTCTTGCTGAGTTGCTCAAGCACAGCTGATTGAATGTTCTCATCATTTCCAGTTTCAACAGTATCCTCCTGGCTGTTCTCCTTCAGGCTCCCCATGATCTGCCACACTTTTTTTCTCCCTGTTTGAAACACAAAGGGAAAAATGTTCCAGAAGCAGCTGAGTCCTCAGACCTAGATGTATGTCTCCAAATCAGAAGAAGCAGGTCACCAGCTCTGTTGTGCTGTGTTCATAGCAGGGGCCACATTAGGTGTGCTCATCGCACTAGCAGGAAAATGGAGGAAAAGTGAACACTCCGAGGAAAAATAAAAGTATAAGGTTGATAAATTGCAAGCAAAATCAGAAGTAAAGTAACCTTGTGGCATATTCATAAATTATTCATGAGGGTGTCCCTATCTAAACTGAGGCCTTGCTCCAGGGTTGAACCTATCCTTCTATAGAAAACCTTGAACTGATTTGAACTAGCATAAATTTGCATTCACTTATGTGTAAGGAATTCAAATTGAGCGACATCTATTGTATCTTACTAAGGGCTTTTCCATAAGCAGTATTTCCATTACTTATCTTCACACCTCTTCTTCATTTTCTAGATTCTCTTGGCTCTACTTCTGCTTCTCTTATTCCCTATGCACTCCTGCCTGACTTCTTTGTCTTCTCCTCCATCACTGTAAGCAAGTGTTATATGACAATATACACATTTTACAGGATGGTACTATGAACTCTGATGACAAAATCAATATATTATGCCAACTATAATTTGAAATGATTATTTCTCCAGCCTGAATGTCAGCTTTATCCAATATGAACATTTAAATTAAATATCCTTGTGTATATACACATGACACAAATATAAATTGTTCTCCATTCATGACTTGATTGATGGCACCAGAAATTGGTTACAAATTTCATAAAGGGAGTTTGAAAAGGGAGCTGACAAAAGATTGTCTTTCATATGTGCAAGGAAGAGCATTTAGGAAGAATAGCCACCACGTATAGTGTGAAATGGTATGTGAAGAAAAATGAGTCTTCAATTATGGTAAGACCTTAGAACTCACAAACAAATGAAGAATTCTAACTTAGTAAACTTCCTAAAAGTGCTAGGAATCAAAATATGATTTAGCTTAGCTTTACTTACAAGTCAGGCACACTAAGTAGGGTGATAAACTTAGCTTGAAATCCCATGTGGGTAGCGGGGAGATGTTTCCTTTAACCCTCTGCCCAATGTATGCATATAGAAAAACAGATGGTGTGCAAAGAAACAGTAGGGAGGGCTCAGAGTCTTATTTTTGGTAAAGACAAGAAGCTAGAAGGTCTTTATTCCAGCCTTCTCTATGTCTGTTACAGATCAATGACTGTTAAGCATAAGAGAAAAGGAGAATTAATATTCACTGGGAGATTCTACAAGTATAAACATTTCATAAGCACTCTATCAACATTGTTACAATTAATGTTCACAAAAATATCATTACACCTGTTAGAACAACTCCATGTGTTGTTATCACATGTAACTAAAGCTACAGTTGTAATGTAATATCCAATTGTGCTTGTTTAGCCTGAAGTACTACTGAGACTAGTGGTCAGAATGCTGGGTGCCTGAAAAACCCCCTTTGTAACATCTAATGACTGAAATGAGTGCAATGCAAGAAGCCCCAAGGCTATCATATCAAAAGTTAGAGATATTGATGAAAAATTACCCAAACTTCTAGAGGGCATTGGGACTATACTTAGCCATGTTAGTTCTCTCCTTGTACTTCTTTGCTTTTCACATTCATGGGATCTGTGACCTCTGAATTGAATGAATGATCAAATACCTCTGTCTTTACCAGAATGAATCTTTGACATCTAATATAGTATATATTCTCATGATTAAGAGTTCATTGGCAACTTTAAAGTTCTCTAATGTGTCTCAATCAGTACCTCACAATCCAGGGATCCCACGACAAGGCAGCTACTCCTTCCTGGTCAGAATGAAACTTTGCAGCTCTAATCACATGAATCTCAGGACTATGTGCATATCAGTCTATCACATATAGTCCTCATCATTTCTACGACTGTGTGTTCATATGTTGTATGAGAATAGATTTGTCCAAAATCAAGAAAAGGACAATGTTGTGCTACCTACATTAATAAGTTACAAACAGCACATTCGAGACAACATTTGTACCCTGGAAAGAATTCTTTATGAGAGATCTCATACTAACTCCTCCATTATACCTTGTGTAATCCTATGTCAAAAATCAATTATCACCTTCTGTCTACTCCTTTGGGACCTGCTTCATCTGGGATCTCATGGGTATAAGAAAATACATATATCTTTGGCTGAAGAATAATATGTCTAAATTATCCCCAGATATTTAATCAACATTTACAAGGATTAATTATCAACAAATATCAGTAATATGAGTAAAAAGTAATTTACTGTAATTTGGTTCTTAGGGTAATCCTGCAGTCAAGGAAACTGAGAACTGCTCGCCCTGGTTAGGGCTGAAGTCTTTGCAAGTGGCTGATGAAGACTCTCTTCTTTGCTGTCCACAGCCTTTTAACTTGCCTGCACAATGATGCTAAAAAGGTTGTCGCATGTATCAAGGTCCTGAGATGCTGAACAGTATTAGGAAATGCCAAGTGCCCATTCATACCATCTTCTAATATAGTCCAAAACCATCTACTAGTTTAACATTTCAGTTACACTTAAATACTTTCAGCATGTACTTGGATATAATGGGTATCTTATTCTAAAATTAAATTATTTATAAATGAGAATTTTTTAAATTAATTTCTCAAATGTTATTTTCTTTGATTAATAGCAAATATGTTTTAATAATTGAAACATTATTAAAATATGTCACAAATAACAAGTTTTGTTTGAAACTAAGATACTGGATAACTTAGTTTAGAATCACAGTATGTTAATGTGAACCAAGTGATTATGATAATAAGTCTATCTATTTTGCCAAGAACATGGAAATCTCAAGGTATTTTATGTAAGCCAGATACTATCTAGGATCCAATTTTGCAGAGTAATAACAAATAATACAAGTGTTGTACAACTCCACTTCTAAAAGTTAATGAAATATCACTCAAAAATGTGGGAAGATACAAGCACAAAATGACACTAGACTTCTGTAAGCAGCTTCAATCACAGGCCTCTAGATTCTGCTCTCCACAACATTACTGGAGACATACCACAAATGCTTTCCTCACTCTGATTCTAACAAGGCTTTTCAAAAGTAGATTCAAATCAGTCTAATACTTAAATTATTTAGAACTTCCCCTCCATCCACTAATGGCTGAAATTTACACAATAGGAAAGGCAGAGTTTATTAATTCCCACAGTGTTTCTTCTTCCTGATTTGATATTTCCATTCTCTCATCATTTCTGGAATGGGACGGAGGATCCGAAGACATGGAAAAATCTCATGCCACTGTCTTATGAATTCATTCAAACATTTATTGCCCATGAGATTTCACCTTGAGTCCTCTAAATTTTAGGTACATAGTATCTAAAATTTTGGGACATAGTAATGAGTTCCTAAGACACCCATCAGTAGGGACAGCTCTAGTTCAAATAATTTTGTCAGGAAAATTTTAGTGACTACACTCCCACTTGCTATTCAACTCTGCTATCTGCAGCCACCCTGACACTCTGCTTCTCAACCCATCTCTATCAAACAGAAGTTTTTTTTTTTTATACCAACGGATATAAAGAATATCATGCACAAAGACCACTTAATATACATAACCTCAGAGTCCTGCTAGTCCATTCTCTTTCCCTCTGTTCATATATATCCAGAATGGACTAAAAAAGTAAAGGCACTAAATGGCATGAGTAATTTTTACCTATTTACAATCAATCTCTTCATTAACATAGACATTCTCACAGGATTACTAATTATTACACTCATCCTGCCATTTCAACCACTAATCTATAAATCCACTTTGAAAAAAATTCAATGAATTAAATGCAATTCAATTTGACAACCATCTTTCAAAAAATTCTAGGGTGCTTGCTGTACCATATTGGACCACTTGTAACATTGCTGGGATTGCCAGGTTGTTCTTCCATACAGGATTTGTTTGTTGATAAGAGGTGAAATGAAGAAAGGTCACCATAGAGAAAAGGAATAAAGATAGGGTGCTGGAGAGAGCTCAGAGGTTAAGAGTATTTCCTACTCTTGCAGAGAACCCAAGTTCAGTGCCCAGATCTCATAATAGACAGCTCACAACTGCCTGAAACTCTATTTCCAAGGACTCCAATACCTATCCCTTGCTTCCAAAGGAACCTATAAGAATGTGGTACCCATGTATATACTCAGACTCATACACAGAGACACATTATATAGATAGGTAAGTAGGTAGGTAGATAGATGGATAGATGGAAGGATATGTGTGTGTGTATATATATATATATATATATATATATATATATATACAAAATTTCTTAATTAAAAATTAAGAAAATAGGCCAGGCAGTGGTGGCACATGCCTTTAATCCCAGCACTTGGGAGGCAGAGGCAAGCGGATTTCTGAGTTTGAGTTCAGCCTGGTCTACAGAGTGAGTTCTAGGACAGCCAGGGCTATACAGAGAAACCCTGTCTCAAAAAAAATTAAGAAAATATGTAACAATAGAATAGAAAGGATAATTTCTGATAGAAAACCAATGTTGGAAAATATATTTTTACTTTCAAACACTATTATAAATACTATCTTAAATTCATACTCTAAACTTCTTTCCTTTTTTATTCCTCATATTTTCAGTTTAACATAGTAAAATATTCTTTACTTCATTTATTTAATTGCTATAGCTGTAAAGCAAGGAACACTAGACTACCCTGAATTTAAGAAAACATGTACAAAAGTCTAATTTGTACAAAAATCACCAGTTCATATAAGGAACACATTTAGCCTTTGTACTGTTTTCCCATTACACAGAAGCAAGTGTTTAATCTCAATTCAGCTCCAACCTATAACTTAATGATATCAATATTTCAAAAAAAAGAAAGAGAAAATCATTTCTTCATTTATCAACATATTTGTTCTAATCACTTCTTTGATTATAATTTATCTTGTTTCCTTTGAAGCTGGGGGGATGCCAAGGTCAGTGTATATGTTTAATCAATTCATTATTGACTGGTTTAGTTATGTTCTGACTCCTATTTAATTTATTGTCCAACAATTTGGTTGTATCTTCAACACAGACAATAGTTGTTTACTAATGGGAAGGTGGTAATAGATGAAAATACAATCTTAAAAAATAGAAATTATTGTGTGCTTGTGTCATAAGAACTATGGTACATCATGAGTGGTGATGCTAAGGGGGGAAAGTAAATAAATACCATAACACAGAACTAAAATCAAACTTTTCAGAGCAGAGATGGAACAAACAATGGTATACTGTAGAGTCAGTCAGTAAAGAGGAACTACAAGGAATATTTAGTAGGAATATAATAATCACTCCCTCTTGAAACATAGTAAATCGTATTTTCCCTTCTTCTATATACTATATCTCCTGATAACATATGAAAAAATGTTCCATGAGTAGCCAAGATAACAGCAATGTTGGCATAACAGAAAGAAACCTAACCTGGAAACTGGATGCTTAAACAAAATATCAACTCACTCATAACAGGTACCACAAGAACCAAACACAAGGTAAGAAAACCTTTTTTTCCAGAATTTTCCACTGAATTTATAGGAGATAGTTTCACAAACATTAAACTTACTTTTCTGAAATCAATAAAACTAGTGATGTTAATGAAGAGAGATAAAAGTTGATAGGTAGGTAGATGATGGATAGATAGATATATAGATAGATAGATAGGTAGGTAGGTAGGTAGGTAGATAGATAGGTAGATAGATGACAGATAAGTGCATGATAGTCAGACAGACAGATTTAAGCAGCAAATTACAAAATTAAATTACAAAACTACACTCAGTACTCTACCATAATGAAAAAATGGACATGGTCCAGGAATAACAAGTTTTAAGTCATTTGTCTCCTTCCATTAGGCCAAGCCTAAACAAACATGACCTTCTCCCTTCTGCTTTTACTCGTTTTCAAACAGTTTATAATTTCTTATACTGCAGTATAGATTTTGAATATCCCCCTAAACTTGAGGTTTGAAACCTTGGTCTTCAGCCTCTGTGCTACAGTGAGCTGTTGGAAAACCCAGGAGGTAAACCCATTGAAACTGTTAGCCAATGTAAAACTTGCCTCCTTTAAAGATGATTTCTCAAGTGGCATTGATGGAAATATGATTAATGTACATTTATAAGATCCTTTCCGTGAGTATTCCCATCTTATTCTTCCAATATTATTTATTAATTGTTAATTAAATGCCCTTAGACTTCTACTTCCAATGTGAAATTCTAAGTTAATGATTGCTTACTGGAAAACTTTCTCATCTCTTAGAAATTAAACCTCAGTTTTGTATAAGGAGAAAAGAATAGATAAATTTGCTTTCCTCTACATGCTGACTGACACTTGAACCAGCACCGTTTGTTGAAAGTGCTGTCTTTTTTCCAATGGGTAGTTTTGGCTTCTTTGTCAAAGATCAAGTGACCATAGGTGTGTGGGTTCATTTCTGGGTGTTCCATCTATTCCAGTGATCTACCTGCCTGTTTTTGCACCAATACCATGCAGTTTTTATCACTATTTTTCTGTAGTATAGCTTGAAGTCAGGGGTGGTGATTTGCCAAGAAGTTCTCTTATTGTTAAGAATGGTTTTTGTTTACCTGGGTTGTTGTTGTTGTTGTTGTTGTTGTTGTTGTTGTTGTTGTTGTTCCAGATAAATTTCAGAATTGCTCTATCTCTGTGAAGAATTGAGTTAGAATTTTGATGGGGATTGCATTGAACCTGTAGATTGATTTTGGTAAAACAACCATTTTTACTATGTTAATCCTGCTGAACCATGAGCATGGGAGATCTTTACATCTTCAAAGGTCTTCAATTTCTTTCTTCAGAGACTTGAAGGTCTTGTCATACAGACCTTTTACTTGCTTAGATTGAGTCTCACCAAGATGTTTTATATTATTTATGACTGCTGTGAATGGTGTTGTTACCCTAATTTCTTTCTCAGCCCATTTACAATTTGATTAGAGAAAAGCTACTGATTTGTCTGAGTTAATTTTATATCCAGCTACTTGGCTGAAGCTGTTTATCATCTAGAGAAGTTCTCTGGTAGATTTATTGAGGTAAATTTTATATACTATCATATCATCTGCAAATAGTGATGCCTTGACTTCTTTTCCAATTTATATCCAGTTAATCTCCTTTTGTTATCTTTTTGTTCTGGCTAGAACTTCAAGTACTATATTGAATAGATAGGGGGAGAGTGGGCAGCTTTGTCTTGTCCCTGACTTTAGGTGGATTGCTTCAAATTTTTCTTCCATTGTTTGATATTGGTTTACTATATATTGCTTTTATTATGGTCAGGTATGGACCTTGAATTCCTGATCTCTTCATTACTTTTAACATGAAGGGGTATTGTATTTTGTCAAATACCTTCACAAAAAAATGTAGATATGCTGAATCTATTAGAAGAGAAAGTGGGAAATAACCTCAAACACATTGTCACAAGGGGAAATTTCCTGAACAAAACATCAATGGTTTATGCTCTAAAATCAATATTTGAAAAATGGAACCTCATAAATTTTAAAAGCACCTGTAAGGAAAGAGACACTATCAGTAGGACAAACTGGCAACCAACAGATTTGGAAAAGATCTTTAACAACCCTATATTTGATAGAGGGCTAATATCCAATATATACAAAGAACTCAAGAAGTTAGACTCCAGAGAACCAAATAATGCTATTAAAAATGGGCTGCAGATCCAAACAGAGAATTCTCAACAAAGGAATCTCAAATGGCTGAGCAACACTTAAAGAAATGTTCAACATCCTTAGTCATCGGGGAAATACAAATCAAAATAACCATGAGATTTTACCTCATACCACTCAGAATGGCTAAGATCAAAATGCAGGTGACAGCAGATGCTGGCAAGGGTGTGGATAAAGAGGAACACTCCTTCATTGCTGGTGAGACTGCAAGCTGGTACAACC
>NW_022196913.1:32291481-32294529 GCF_008632895.1 Mastomys coucha
ACTACCAGAGGACCCAGCTATACCACTCCTGGGCATATACCCAAAAGATGATCCAACATGTAATAAGGACACATGCTCCACTATGTTTATAGTAGCCTTATTTATAATAGCCAGAAACTGGAAACAACCGAGATGTCCCTCAACAGAGAAATGGATACAGAAAATGTGGTTCATTTACACAATGTAGTACTACTCAGCTTCTAAAAACAATTACTTCATGAAATTTGTAGGCAAATAGATGGAACTTGAAATTATCTGGGTTACCTGAGTGAGGTAACACAGGCACAAAAGAATACACATGGTATTTACTCACTGATAGGTAGATATTAGCCAAAAAATTAAAAATACCCATAATACAACTCACAGACCATATGGAACCCAAGAAGAAAGAAGACCATGCCAAAGTGTGGATGCTACAGTCCTACACAGAAGGGGAAAGAAGCTAATCTTGAGAGGTAGAGGTAGAGATGGATCTGGGAGGAAGAGATGACGGAGCTGGAAAAAAACATGGCCACTTGAGATATAGGACGAGAGGGGTAAAAATACAGAAGGTCAGGAATTTGAAAGGAAGTGTGTAGCAATGGGGGAAGGAGAACTGGGGGTATCCACGAGAAAGTTCCCAGGACCCAACGTAGAGGGTATTAGCCAAAATACCCAAGAAAGGTGATATAGAACCTGTAGGGACTACATCAAGAGGATAGGCACATCCCCAGGTTAAGAGATGTGGCCACCCACACACCTAAAAATAATAATCTAGAATTCCTCTTGTCAAAAGGAAATGCAAGGACACAGAGTGGAGCAGAGTCTGAAGGAAGGCTATCCAGATACTGCCCCACCTAGGGATATATCCCATCTGCAGATATCAAACCCAGACCCAGATACCAAGATGTGCTGACAGGAGCTTGATATGCCTCCCCTGAGAGGCTCTGCCAGATTCTGACCAACACAGATGCAGATGCACACAGCACAACATCTGACTGAGTGGGTGGCCCCAATGCATGAGTAATGGCAAGGACTGAAGGAGCTGGAGGGTTTGGCCACTCCATAGGAAGAACAATAATACCAACCAACCAGACCCCCAAGCCCAAAGCTCCAAGGGACTAAAGCACCAACCAAAGAGTACACATGGAAGGACCCATGGCTCCAGCTGGATATGTAGCAGAGGATGGATGTCCTTGTCAGTCATCAATGGGAGAGGAGCCCCTGGTCCTATGGAAGCTTGACATCCCAGTGTAGGGGAATGCTAGGGCATTGCCACAGGAGTGAGTGTGTGGGTGGGTGAGGGTGCTCCCTCATAGAGACAGGGAGAGTGGGAAGGGGATTGGGTGTTTGTGAAGGGAAACTTGGAATGGGATAATATTTGAAATGTAAATAAATAAAATAACCATTGAAAAATGAAAAAAAATAAACCTCAGTAAAGGAATTCTCACCAATAGCTTTCCAAAATGTTCCCTTTTGGTATGTTTTCTCTTATACCTCTCTAAGTGAAAACCATATGCTACGATGATTATTGATTTCAATAGTCAACAGAAAAAAAGGTGAAACAAGAAAACCCATTTAGAAAGGAACTCATATATAAATAAAAAAAGACAAGCTATGTCTAGAGATCAGTTTCCATAGCATACAGAACGTGGAGGGAAGCCAAGCTAGCCCCATCAGTGGTGATTTCTGCAGTGAGAACTGTGTGGGCACTGCCCTTGGAAGCTTATTCAACTAAACCACTTTAAAAGACCTTCTTGAATCTAGGACTTAAAATTACTCTTCTCAGCAAATGACACTAAGCCAAATAAAAGTAGATTGAAACCTTTTTTATTAGTTATTTTCTTTATTTACATTTCAAATGTTACCCCCTTCCAAGTTTCCCCTTGGGGGGAAAATTCTGTTCCCTCCCCCTTCCCCCTGCTCACCAACCTTCCCTCTCCCACTTCCTGGCCCTGGCATTCCCCTACACTGGGGCATAGAGCCTTCACAGGGCCAAGGGCCTCTCCTCCCCTTGATGACAGACTAGTTACATATGCAGCTGGAGCCATGAGTCCCCTTATGTGTACTCTTTGGTTGGTGGTTTAGGTCCTGGGAGCTCTGAGGGTACTAGCTAGTTCATATTGTTGTTCATCCTAAGGGGCTGCAAACCCCTTCAGCTCCTTCACTGGGGACTCTGTGCTCAGTCCAATGAATGGCTGTGGGCCTCCACTTCTGTATTAGTTGGGCACTGGCAGATCCTCTGAACTATAAAGACAGCTATATCAGGGTCCTGTCAGCCAGCACTTATTGGCATCCACAATAGTGTCTGGATTTGATGATTGAATATGGGAAGGATTCCCAGGTGGAGCAGTCTCTGGTTTGTCCTTCCTTCAGTCTCTACTCCACACTTTGTCTCTGCCACTCCTTCCATGGGTATTTTGTTCCCCCTTCTAAGAAGGATTGAAGTATCCACACTTTGGTCTTCCTTCTTAAGTTTCTTGTGGTTTGTGGATTGTATCTTAGGTATTCCAAGGTTCTGGGCTAATATCCACTTATCAGTACATGCATAACTTGTGTGTTCTTTTGTGATTGGGTTACCTCACTCAGGATGATATCCTCCAGATCCATACATTTGCCTGCAAATTTCATGAAGTCACTGTTTTTATAGTTGAGTAATATTCAATTGTGTAAATGTACCACATTTTCTGTATTGCTTCCTCTGTTGAGGCACATCTGGGTTCTTTCCAGCTTTTGGCTGTTATAAATAAGGCTGCTATGAACATAGTGGAGCAAGCATGTGTCCTTATTACATGTAGGAGCATCTTCTGGGTATATACCCAGGAGTGGTATTGCTGGGTCGTCCTGTAGTACTATGTCCAAATTTCTGAGGATCCGGAGTGGTTGTACCAGCATGCAATCCCACCAGCAATGAAGGAGTGTTCTTCTTTTTCCACAATCTTGCCAGCATCTACTGTCACCTGAGGTTTTGTACTTCTGCAAATTCAATGCAATCCCCATCAAAATTCTAACTCAATTCTTCACTGAGTTAGAAAGAGCAATTTACAAAATCATCTGGAATAACAAAAA
>NW_022196913.1:32294675-32314647 GCF_008632895.1 Mastomys coucha
AAAAAAAAAAAAAAAAAACAGGATAGTGAAAACTATTCTCAACAATAAAAGAACTTCTGATGAAATCACCATTCCTGACCTCAAGCTGTACTACAGAGCAATTGTAATAAAAACTGCATGGTATTGGTACAGTGACAGGCAGGTAGATCAATGGAACAAAATTGAAGACCCAGAAATGAACCCACACCCGTATGGTCACTTAATCTTTGACAAAGGAGCTAAAACCATCCAGTGGAAAAAAGATAGCATTTTCAACAAATGGTGCTGGCTCAACTGGCTGTTAGCATGCAGAAGAATGCAAATCAATCCATTCTTATCTCATCTCCTTGTACAAAGCTCAAGTCCAAGTGGATCAAGGACCTCCTCATAAAACCAGATATGCTGAAACTAATAGAAAAGAAAGTGAAGAAGAGCCTCAAGTACATAGGCACAGGGGAAATTTTCCTGAACCGAACACCAATAGCTTGTGCTCTAAGATCAAGAATTGACAAATGGGACCTCATAAAATTACAAAGCTTCTGTAAGGCAAAGAACACTGTCAATAGGACAAAAGTACTATCTGATAGTACTACCAGAACACCCAGCTATACCAGACCTGGGCATGTACCCAGAAGATGCTCCAACATGTAATAAGGACACATGCTCCACTATGTTTGTAGCAGCCTTATTTATAATAACCAGAATCTGAAAACAACCCAGATGTCCCTCAACCGAGAAATGGGTACAGAAAATGTGGTACATCTACACAATGGAGTACTACTCAGCTATTAAAACAATGAATTTATGAAATTCTTAGGGAAATGGATGGACCTAGAGAATATCATCTTGAGTGAGGTAACCCAGTCACAAAAGAATACACATTGTATGCATTCTCTGATAAGTGGATATTAGCCCAGAAGTTCAGAATACTCAAAGTTCAAAGCACACACCATAAGAAACTCAAGAAGGGAGACCAAAGTGTGGATACTTCATTCCTTCTTAAAAGGGGAAACAAAATACCCATGGAAGGAGTTGTAGAGACTAACTATGGAGTAGAGAATGAAGGAAGGACAATCCAGAGACTGTTCCACCTGGGAATCCTTCCCATATTCAATCATCTAATCTAGACACTATTGTAGATGCCAGCAAGTGCTGGCTGACAGGAGTCTGATATAGCTGTCTCCTGAGAGGTTCTGACAGTACCTGACTCATACAGAAGTAGAGACTTACAGCCATCCATTGAACTGAGTACAGGGTCCTGAATGAAGGAACTAGAGAAAGGACCAAGGAGATGAAGGGTTTGCAGCCCTTTAGGATGAACAACAATATGAACTACCTAGTACCCTCAGAGCTCCCAGGGACTAAACCACCAATCAAAGAGTACACATGGTGGGACTAATGGCCCCAGCAGCATATGTATAGCAGAGGATGGCCAAGTTGGTCATCAATGGGGGGAGAGGCCCTTGGCCCTGTGAAGGTTCTATGCCCCAGTGTAAGAGAATGCCAGGGCCAGTAAGCAAGAGAGGATGAGATTGTGAACAGTGAGAGAGGGGAGGGAACAGGGGATTGTTTTAGTTTTGGATTTTTTCATTTTATTTTATTTTATTTTTTTGGAAGGGAACCTGGGAAAGGAGATATTGTAAATAAAGGAAACATCTGATAAAAAAATGATAAATTAAAAAAAAAACTCAGTTGACAGCAGATGCTGAAGTCTTTTTTAAAGTCAATTCTGTTTATGTTACTCTGTATGTAGTCAGTCTGGCTAGCACACTGCATTCAATTTTTTAAATTTTATTTGTCTGTTCTTCTAGAATTTCATTTATAGATACCATATTTTTTAATCATAACCCCTCTCCTCTGCCTAAACAACTTCTCTCAGAAACATTCCAATCTCAGCCTCAACTTCATACTCTCTTTGTTTTGCTCTTTATTATCCACTAAATCCAATTGGTGCCCCCAATATGGGTATGGGTGAAGAGATGTGTGCTGGAACATAGACCATACCATGAAGTAAACAAACTTTCATCTCCTAGAAGCCATCAACTGACAATATTGACAAGGTAACCCAGAGTTACCTTGTTATTATTCTGTTATATAATGAAATATTTAGATCACCACAGTTAGAAGCAAAAACAAGATTGAGATTAAAACAGCATTAAATATAAAAGAAGAAACTGGTATGGCTAAAAAATATTCCCATAAGCATTAGGTTTTTGTATGTGTAGAGTATTTTCTTGAGCATTTATATGCAAATCAATCTAACTTTACTTGGCATAGAGCTATAGAGATTCAGAAACAAAATAATATATTTTAGTGAAACTGAAAAATAATTAGGAAAACAAGAGTAATTGGATTTAAATAGAGAATATTGGATTTTGCTTTAGATTTTAAAATGAAGACATAGTTAGATTTTCCCCAAGAATGATTTTCTAGAAGCCTTCATCCTTCTCATCCTGTCTCTTACTCATTACTATTTTTCACTCTTCCTTCCTCCCCTTCACAAATTCTTTATGTGATCACCCAGCCAGACAACCTCATAGAATTCTAATGATCTCCAACAGTGAAAATAGCAACTATTTCTGGCCTGTTTGGAGGCAGTCGACAGGTGAGCCCCACTCAGAAAGTCAAAAATTTTTCCAGATTGAGTACATAGCATCTTAGGAGTTGTAGATGTGAGCTTAAGTGTTATAATTTGTGACCTTCTAAAGAATGTGTGCATGGATTGGCAGCTTGACTGTTAGTGGAGAAAATTACTCAGGGGGTTTGGGAGGAAGGGAAGACTGACGTCCCATTCCTCAGCAGAATGAGTTCTAATGTATTTGATACTCTGTATCTGCATGAACTGAAGGAGAAGAAAAATGTTAGAGACCTCAGAAAGAAATCAGCTATAATCCAGAATATGGCTATGGAAAGAGTGGTCATGATCCATGAGATTCCTCTGAATAAGTTGATAGACTTATTTGTTTACTAGTGGGACAACAAACACACACGGTAAAGGAGACCACAATGGTAAAGTTGTGGAATAGACAGGATAACCATGCCAAGATTTCATGATAATCGGTGTTCCTTAAAGTGTAACAGTTGTTGGGCAACTTGGGAATTCATTAGTTTGTCAGAGAAGTACCATCAGCCACTATGAGAAAAATAGGTTGAGAGCTTCTGAATATGTACTTAAGACTGTAGTGTCAGAACTGTCCTTCTAATCCTCCACTCAATTGTGACAATATCATATTATGGAAATCTATTTTTAAAAAGAGAAGGTAAAGAAACCCAAGGATGGTTCATCTCTGTCTTCCCTGCAATGGGACTCAAACCATCTGAATATGAGGAGAAACAGCTGCATGACATGAGTATGAAATAATGAAAGTAGAAAAGGACCTAAAGAACATTCTAGGACAAAGACAAGGACAAGGAGATGTGAATTCATAGGCAAATGATTAACCACCATTCTTGGAAACATCTGGAGTGACTTTATGTTTGTATCCTAACACTTTATATCTGAAAACTTCATGGAATCTCAGAGATAGTAAAGAGCATAATACCCAAAATTGTATTTTTGTGTCACTGTGAAAATTAGCTTATAGTGATTGATTTGCCTTTCTCAAACTATCCAGGAATTTCCATGCTGTTAATAGTATCATAATCTCACCTCACTTTATTTATCCAATCTATATTTAATTATTGTGGTTTTAAATTGAGTGTTCTGCCATGTCTGACTTTCAAAACAAGCATATTATTTGTGGCAATTTTTATTAAAATGTCTTAGTGCTATTTATTATTTATTATGAACTAAAGTATTATGAAGTAAGGAATATAAATTTGAGATAAATTTTAGATTCCTAAAGCATCTTTTTTAATTCAGTGAGAAGAGTCCCACTATACACATACACTGAAAAGGTTTAAGATTAAAAGATATCTTGAGGAATGAATCACTGACAATAATTTCAGGAGCAGATGGATGGGCACTTGGCATTTGCTGGGGACCATTTGGCATGTAAGAATCTTGATGTAACTGGAAACCTTATTTGCACCATAATTTAGTAGTGGAGAAGGTCAGAAAGGCAAGATACTTCACCTAACACCTGCAAGAATGCTGTTCTCAACCAGGCAGGATAGTCCTCATTCTCCCCACCCTGGAGATGAACCTTATCACCAAATAATAGTCAGTCAATTGTTATTTATATTATTAATAAATTTAGCCCTTATTCCTTATAAATATTTAATAAAGACTCAGAAGGAAAGTCAAGAATGTGAATTTTCAACCATAAGTCTTATATATTTTATGTATATGGAATCATAAATCTATTATTTAAAAACTAGACAGAAGGGCCACATATATGAATTCTGACATGGAGCTGGTACTAGATGAAGTATGTTCTTATGTAAGAAGATAGAAGGTACTATTCTGACTTCCTGTTGGTCCAGATTGCTATACATTCTTTAGTTTAAGCACTGTAGAATTAACTCAATATAGCTTGAACATACCAATTTCATCAAAAATTCAGAATACAATTTGTAGATTTTAGTAGGAACTCACTGCATTCCAAATATGGAGAATCTTTAGTCAAGGGTTTTCTTTATCTAAAATCCCAGTATTCAGAAGAAAAGTAGATACCTTTCCCAGGAAGATATTTGCAATTTATAGATTCTGGAAGAGAGGAAAACAGTTTTCTTCATTGGGTTGAACTTTGTATATCAACTATGCCCCAGGGAAGGTCCCATGTTCAGTTCAACCCAGAAAACACACCATGTTTTTATATGGTTTTCTTTTCACCTTGTTTTTGTTTTTTAAGAGAGAGAAGTAACATAAAGATTGGTAGATAGACGTGAGAGGAGTCTGGGAAGTGTGGAGGATCAGAAAGAATATGATCAAAATGTTTTATATGAGATTTCCAAAGAATAAAAAACAACAACAACAACAACAGTAATAATAATACTAAGCCTCACTTTGTTGCTTGGTGTAGAGTGGGGATCTCTATGGACTTCTCTGAGGGTTAACTTAAGTTTTTAATGTTGCTATGCCTGATAAACTGTGTGACAAACAATGACAGTGTTACTTCTGCCTTCTCTGGGGGCTAACTTAAGTTTTCAACTTTACCATGCCTGATAAACTATATGACTAAACAATGACAGTGTTGAGGTTCAAGGGTAGCGCACAAATTTTGGTTTTGGTTTTGTTTGTTTTTCTTGTCCATTTCTAATTAGAGATCTGTAAGATCATAGTCATGGAAGAGGTTCATTGAATCTCAGTGTCTTGAGACTTGCATGGAACTCAAGACTACAAAGATCATAGTCATGGAAGAGGTTCATTGAATCTCAGTGTCTGAGACTTACATGGAACTCAAGACTACAAAGTGCTCAAGCAATCGAGATTAATTTGAAGAAACAAAAATCCCACAGAGGAGCTCACTTGGTGGAGAATGTTACAAGCTTAGACCTGGGATCAAACCAGACTTCCTGAGTGAAAGGTTCATAGAGGCCAGATGAGCCAATGGAAGGACTTCAGCTTTTAACAACAGTTTACCCTAAATGTCAGATAGGAGGTAGAATTCACCCCTGCATTTCCTATAGGAGAGGAAGATCTGAAGAATGGGGACCAAAACACATTGCAAGTCCATAACATAGCTCCTTTCAAAGAGGCCCTGGTATCCAATGTTGAGCTACCAATTTATTGATCCCCTACTGATGAAAATAATACTTGATCTTGGAACCCAGAGCCCCATAATCCATGGCTAACTAAAAAAACCACCTGTCAGTGTGAACAACAACTGACAAATACAGAAATAGAGCAGGGAAGGTAAAAACAAAAACAAAAAAAAACAATCAAGCTTGTCCTAGGGAGGGCAAATTCCTTACACTTAGGGAGGACACTGCCTACACTTCTGTCCTGTGGATAAGAACGTGGAACGTGGACATGACATAGGGACACACACTGCTTATCAGTTTTGGGGAGTCTTGCTTGAGGATGTGAACTGTAAGGGAATCTTTTGTCTCAAGTGACATGGAAATTTAAAGGGTAAACATTACTCATCCATCCCTGAGCAGTAGTAGCTGATAAATCCCTTGAAGATGACTGACCAAAAGCCTGTCTGAAAGAGGAAGATACCCAGAGGTTCCATGTGTGTGGCAGGCTAGAATATGGGACCTGCTCTTCTTCAGCTGCAGCATTATCAGAGCTACAGAAGACTGGAGCTATTTGAAGCCTAGATGTTTCCTTTACTGGTTACAAGAAAAGTACAAATCAATAAACTAAGCAGAACTAGAAAAATCTCTAAACTTGTGTTAACTGAAAAACCACACTTCTAAACAGGCCATAGGACACAAGGGAAATAAAAAGAAACAAAACGTTGAACGCAAATAAAAAAGTGTATAAGAATATTTAGGGTGCAGTTAGTAGAAGTGAATTTGGGGATTTGTTATTTCATTGCTAAAGTAAAGAATGTTTCCTGTTTTTTTAATTTATGTCTTTACTTTTTGATATTATAATATAATTATATCATTTCCTCCTTTACTTTCTTCTTCCCAAACCATCCCATATAATCATACTTGTCCTCTTTCAAATGCATAGCCATATTCATTAATTATTGTCAAATACATATATATGTATATATACATATATTTTACATACATATATACATACATACACTCATATATATGTGTACGGGAATATATATTCCTAACTACATAAGTACAACCTGCTCAGTTTGTATAATGTTACATGGATGTATGGTTTTAGGGCTCTCCCTCTGATGTAGGTTAGCCAGTTGGTGTGTTCTTTTCTGGTGAACACTCTTTCTCTAACTCTCAGCACTCCTTTGTTCTGTTCCCTGTAGCACTTTGTCTAGGAATAGGGCCCCAAGGAACATTTCATTTTTATTTTAAATAATTGTTTATTTTATGTATATGAGTACACTGCAGCTGTCTTCAGACACACCAGAAGAGGGCATCAGACCCCATTACAGATGTTTGTAAGGCAACATGTGGTTGCTGGGAATTGAACGCAGGACCTCTGGAAGAGCAGTCAGTGTTTTTAACCGCTGAGCAAACTCTCCAGCCCTCCAATGAACTTTTCCTTCCACGTTGTCGTACCTATGTCTATTGTCCTTTCTTCAGTTCCTCTTAAGGCCATCATGTCAGTGAGGCTTTATGGGAGTTATTTCTCACATTGTTAGAAGGCACAGTCTCAAAGTAAACTTTCTGGTGCTCTGGCTCATACAATCTTCCCACATCATCTACAATGTTCCCTGATGTTTAAGTAGAGAGTTGTTTTGTATATTTATCCCTTGAGACTGGGCTCTACATTTTGATTGGCCATAGGCGTCTATACACCCTTTTTTTTTTTTTAATGTTGGAGTTAACACTCATTTATGCCAACCCAAAAACAGGGTGATCAGTGGTCCAAAGAGGAGTACATGGGACTATAACTAAGAAGCAGGAAAAGGAATTATATTTTCCTGGAGGTGGACCATCATCTGTGCTACAGAGATTAGACAGATCCATTGTTATAACCGGCATAGTGTGATTGGCACTGACAAACCCTCAAGCATATTGAAGAGATCAGGTCAGATTCGGTTTTCCATACCTAAAATCAGAGCATTGTATATCATTAGGCTGTTACCATTTGACTTTGCTGTACACCTCACAGCAGTGGCATTTACTGAACAGAGGACCTCAGGGTCCTCCTGATAAAACATTTGTGAAAGTAACAATCATGATACTGACTTTTGTCAACAACAATATAGCTTTTGTGCTTTTTAACGCATCACAAACAATGCCCTTTCAAATTCTTAACCTGTTGTATTTATGGTTCTAATTGCTCTTCCACATCTTTAAGGCATGAGATGGTTACACTATATGATGCTGTCTTTTCCAAGGAACTTTGTATGATATACCTGAAATAAATTCCTGCCATCTCCAAACAGGTGAATCACTTATTGGAATTAACTTCTAAAGCAGACATAGCTAATCACAGCCATAGGAGTGTAGTAATGGCAGATGCTATTAACCTTCCCTGAAGGAATAGAGTTATGGGAATTTCATCCTGGGATTCAAGAACTTCACTCCTGAGTAACTAGGAGGAGGTGCACTGAAGTATGGATCCTGGCTTTATATCCATTCTGCTTGTGAGTTTTTTTAACATGCAGCTCTCTTCAACTCAACCATGTGTCTGTAAGAAATCCTTCTCTTAAGCTCCCCTGGTCTCCTCAATTCATACAGTTATTCATCTGTGCTTATGTGGAATAATGTGTTGGCATCTCCCAACCTTTTAAAGACCTTTCTAAGTCTGCTGTATAGAAGTACTGCACAGGCCAAATAGCCTTTTCCATCTGTAGTTCTCTATCAGTAGCCTTTGCTTATCCCAGAAGTACAAGGAAATGTGTGGAGACATACTGTGAGAAGAAAATGTGAATGTCCTATTATTTAATTTAGAAGTGAGGTAGAATGTCAACATTGCCATCCATGCATGGAATCGCTCCAGAGCACATGAATCCATCTAAAACTGGCTGTGCTCCAGGATTGAAGACTGGGACAGGAAGACAACCACAGGACACTATGGTTACACCTAGAGCCACTTCTTCAAGGGAAGAACAAGGATTTTTTGGTTCCCAGGTTACAGCCATCAATTCACTGACTCGAATCAGCCTAATGACACTTTCAGTTATGAAGTCTAGTTTGTACAGGGCGGATGTGTGTCTCACATTGCTTTGAGATTCTGGTTAATGCCAAATAGTTTTGTAAACAGGGCAGCCTGCTAGAACTATCTCACCTTATAGTCCCAAAGATATGTTCAGATAAACTAATAACAACTATCACATTTATGTTTTAAAGTGTAAAAAAGGTCAATCTATTCAAATCCATAATAGACTGAGTAAATCTCTCCAGAGATAAATGACAACATGCTAGAGCATGTGTATGGCTTTTGTAATTTATAAATTAACTTCACAAAAACCACATTTGTCTTTGAAAAATTAAAGTGGTGTAAATTCTGATAATATTATTTTAAGTTTACATTTAAAGATGATTTAATTATCCAGCATATTGCATAAGCTATATACAATTATTTTAGTTACTTGAATTTGTGAAGTCTCCCACAGATAAAAGCTTTAATAACTACATGTTTTAGGTCAGACATTTCTAACTGCACTTATTGAGGGTTCTGTGGAATTTACTTCATGAGACTCACACACAGAAAAACTTTTGGCATACTATCAATAAAGTCCAGTGGCAATTTTCAGGTGGTATACTCTGCTTGAAATCACAAGTTGTTACTTTGTTAGTGGTCTATATCTGACCATCAGATGTAAAAGAAATTGGTGGCATCTTTTCTAAAGGAACATTCATGTCAGTGGCTAGGCTTCATGACAGCATAAGTGAAAAAACTTCATGAGCTGAACTTCAAATAATGCGCATTCATAGGCACAAAATTTATTCATAAGCATTTAGTAACATCTGCTACTAAAACGTGAGCAAGGACTGAATGAGTTCCTTTTCAATTGCTGTGATAAGACAGCATAGTAAAGAGAGCTTATACAGCAGTTTACGTGGGGATTATGGTTCCAAGATGTCCATGATGGCAGAGTAGGGGTAGCAGCTGGCAGCTGGCAGCCAGCAGGCAAGTGGAGCAGCAGCTCAGTGCTGACACCTCCAAACACAAACAGGAAGCCTAGAAGGTGAACCCAAAGTGCCATGCATGAGTCTTTTGAAACTAAGATTTCACCATGAATGACCTACTTCCTTCAGAAAGGCACACCTTCTAACCTTCCCCCAAATAGCCAACCACCATTCAAATGCCCAAGAGTTAGGGGAGAGCTCTCACGCTCAACTCCAAGGAGAATGGGGCTATTTCATGATCTCTTTAGTTTGAAAGCAATCAATGATTTTAGGTTTTTTCCCTTAATATTCTTTGGTTAATTCTTTAAATTTTCACTTAGTACAAAAAGCCCTAAGAGGTGTAGCTGGTGAAGGACTATGGCTTCCTGTTGCTGGGTATTAGGGCTAATCTCCATTGATATTATGCACTTAGTACACAACAGACACCCAGTAAAGGAGAATTATGTTCTAGGCAATGGCTGCAATAAAACAAACAAACAAACAAACAAAAAGTACTACTAAAATAAAAGCAAAAATAACAGCAGTGGAAAATGATGATCTCTAATTATGATGATGATAGCTTTTCAAAATCCCTAAACTTGGGAGCCATGTTTAATAACTTAAGTTGCTATCTCTGAGCTCTCTCTCTGCACACACCCTTTCTCTCTTTATCTTCACCCTCCCAACTTCTCTCTCCCCATGGTGACTTTCCTTAGCCTTTATACTTGGGTCCAGTGAACTCACCTGCCCAAGAGCAGCTTCCCGATAAACCTGCATTTAACAAAAGTACATGAGGTCACAAGTTCACAATTACTAAAGGGTGCTGGGTTAGAACTGTGAACAGGCTCACTCTTCCACAATGCTAGTTTATAGGCTGTGTGCTGTATGCACTCCAGGAGGCCACAACAGATGAGAAGTTCAATGCATCAATGAAAGGGGGAAACGGGTCCATAGTATTTATAATAAGAATTGTGGCTATTGGCATCTTCAACCATGTTCTACTTTTCTTTATTCCCATTCCTTGGCTGAAAATCTTTACTATCCCTCCCTAAAAGTCCATTAGGTTTTTATAATTTTTGATCATTAAATTGAAATTCTAGATGTATCAATTAACATATACTTAAGAAAATATAATATTTTTAAATGAAATGTTGAATGGCTTATGAAAACTGAAGCATATTTACTGCATTTTACATTTTCTTTTGTGTTATATCTCCTGAAAAAATTATGCTGCGGTTTTCTTTGTTTGTTTGCTGCTTTTTGCCTGATGCTAAAATTAACACAGTTACATTCTACATTTTTGTTAACTTTGTATTAACATGTATAGATTCAGTGGTAATTCAAAGAAAAAGTATAATTTTATAATTTATAGTTTGGAAAAATGCAGGAAATGGACAAATATAGACAGCTATGGCATTTGATCATGATCCTAGTGAAAGAAATTCAGTGCTTTTTAATAGTTCTGGTTTTATTGCTTATATTCTAAATAAAACTTTTAGAAGAATGGGGACACAGCAGAATCACAAGAAAGGGAAGTTGTTGCAAGGATAGAAAATTAAATGAAAAAACTGAAAGTATAGCACAAAATGAAAAAATGGAGGCAAAAAGGTCACTTGCCTAATTTCTTTTTTTATTAGATTTTTTTATTTACATGTCATATGACATCTCCTTTCCCAGTGTCCCCTCCAAAAAAAACTCAAAAAAATTAAAATAAAAAAACAAAAACAAAAACAAACCCCTATTCCATCCCACTTTCCCCTGCTCACCACATCACCCTCTCCTGCTTACTGGCCCTGGTATAGAACACTTGGGCATAGAACCTTCACAGGGCCAAGGACCTCTCCTCCCATTGATGACCAACTTGGACATCCTCTGCTATACATATGCTGCTGGGGCCATTAGTCCCACCATGTGTACTCTTTGATTGGTGGTTTAGTCGCTGGGAGCACTGAAGGTACTAGTTAATTCATATTGTTGTTCATCCCAAGGGGTTGCAAACCCTTCAGCTCCTTGGTTCTTTCTCTAGCTCCTTCATTGGAGACCCTGTACTCAGTTTAATGGATGGCTGTGAGCCTCTACTTCTGTATTAGTCAGGTACTGTCAGAACCTCTCAGGAGACAGCTATATCAGAATCCTGTTAGCCAGCACTTGCAGGCATCCACAATAGTATCTAGATTTGATGATTGAATATGGGAAGGATTCCCAGGTGGAGCAGTCTCTGAATTGTCCTTCCTTTAGTCTCTACTCCATAGTCAGTCTCTACAACTCCATCCATGGGTATTTTGTTTCCCCTTTTAAGAAGGAACGAAGTATCGACACTTTGGTCTAGCTTCTTCTTGAGTTTCTTGTGGTACGTGGTTTGTACTTTGTGTATTCCCAACTTCTGGGCTAATATCCACTTATCAGAGAATGCATACCATGTGTGTTCTTTTGTGACTGGGTTATCTCACTCAGGATGATATTCTCTAGGTCCATCCATTTCCCTAATAATTTCATAAATTAATTGTTTTTAATAGCTGAGTAGTACTCCATTGTGTAAATGTACCACATTTTCTGTACCCATTCCTCTGTTGAGGGATATCTGGGTTGGTTCCAGATTCTGGTTATTATAAATAAAGCTACTACGAACATAGTAGAGCATGTGTCCTTATTACATGTTGGATTATATTCTGGGTATATGCCCAGGAGTGGTATAGCTAGGTCCTTTGGTAGTACTATGTCCAGTTTCTGGAGGAACTGCCAAACTGATTTACAGAGTGGTTGTACAAGCTTGTAGTCTCACCAGCAATGAAGGAGTGTTCCTCTTTCTCTACAACCTCTCCAGCATCTGCTGTCACCTGAGCTTTTTATCCTAGCCATTCTGACTGGTGTGAGGTGGAATCTCAGGATTGTTTTGATTTGCATTTCCCTGATGACTAAGGATGTTGAACATTTCTTTAGGTGCTTCTCAGCCATTTGGTATTCCTCAGTTGAGAATTCTTTGTTTAGCTCTGTACCCCATTTTTAGTTGGGTTGTTTGTTTCTCTGGAGTCTAACTTCTTGAGTTCTTTGTATATACTGGATATTAGCCCTCTATCAGATACAGGATTGGTAAAGATCTTTTCCCAAATTGTTGGTTGCTGTTTTGTCCTATTGACAGTGTCTTTTTCCTTTTAGAAGTTTGCAATTTTATGAAGTCCTATTTGTCAATTCTTGATCTTAGAGCATAAGCTATTGGTGTTCTGTTCAGGAAAAATTTCCCTGTGCCTATGTGCTTGAGGCTCTTCCCCACTTTCTTTTCTAATAGTTTCAGTGTATCTGGTTTTATGTGAAGGTCCTTGATCCACTTGGTCTTGAACTTTGTACAAAGAAATAGGAGTGGATGGATTTGCATTCTACTATATGCTTACCACCAGTTGAGCCAACACCATTTGTTGAAAATGCTGTCTTTTTCCCACTAGATGGTGTTAGCCCCTTTGTCAAAGATCAAGTGGTCATAGGTGTGTGGGTTCATTTCTGGGTCTTCAGTTTTATTCTATTTATCTACCTGCTTGTCACTGAACCAATACCATGCAGTTTTTATCACAATTGCTTTGTAGTAAAGCTTTACGTCTGGAATGGTGATTCCACCAGAGGTTCCTTTATTGTTGAGAATAGTTTTGGCTATCCTGAGTTTTTTGTTATTCCAGATGAATTTGTAAATTGCTCTTTCTAAGTCTGTGAAGAATTAGTTAGAATTTTGATGGGGATTGAATTGAATCTGTAGATTGCTTTCAGCAAGATGGCCATTTTTACTATATTAATCCTACCAATCCATGGGCATGGGAGATCTTTCCATCTTCTGAGATCTCTTCTTCGATTTCCTTCTTCAGAGGCTAGAAGTTCTTGTCAAAGAGATCTTTTACTTGCTTAGTTAGAGTCACACCAAGGTATTTTATATTATTTGTGACTATTCTGAAGGGTGTTGTTTCCTTAATTTCTTTCTCAGCCTGCTTATTCTTTGTGTAGAGGAATGCCACTGATTTGCTTGAGTTAATTTTATATCCAGCTACTTTGCTGAAGTTGTTTATCAGGTTTAGGAGCTCTCTGGTCAAATTTTTGGGGTCACTTAAATATATTATCATATCATCAGCAAATAGTGATAATTTGACTTCTTCTTTCCAATTTGTACCTATTTGATCCCCTTTTTGTTGTCTAATTGCTCTAGCTAGGACTTCAAGTACAATATTGAATAAGTAGGGAGAGAGTGGGCAGCCTTGTCTAGTCCCTGATTTTAGTAGGGTTGCTTCAAGTTTCTCTCCATTTAGGTTGATGTTGGCTACTGGTTTGCAGTATGGTTTTACTATGTTTAAGTATGTGCCTTGAATTCCTGATCTTTCCAAGATATTCATCATGATCATGATAGGGTGTTGGATTTTATCAAATGCTTTCTCAGCATCTAATGAGATGATCACATGGTTATTTTCTTTGAGTTTGTTTATATAGTGAATTACCTTGATGGATTTCTATATATGGAACCATCCCTGTATTCCTGGGATGAAGCTTACTTGATCATGATGGATGATTATTTTGATGTGTTCTTGCATTCAGTTTGCAAGAATTTTATTGAATATTTTTGCATCGATATTCATAAGGGAAATTGTTCTGAAGTTTTCTTTCTTTGTTAGGTCTTGTGTGGTATAGATAAAAGAGTAATTGTAGCTTCGTAGAATGAATTGGGTAGAGTACTGTGTGTTTCTATTTTGTGGAATAGTTTGAGGAGTATTGGTATTAGGTATTAGACCTTCTTTGAAGGTCTGATAAAACTCTGCACTAAACCCTGGTCCTGGGCTTTTTTATTGTTGGGAGACTATTAATGAATCCTTCTATTTCATTAGCGGATATGAGATTGTTTAGATAATTTATGTAATCCTCATTTAACTTGGGTACCTATTTTCTGTCTAGAAAATTTTTCATTTCATCCATGTTTTCCAGTTTTGTTGTATAGGCTGTTGTAGTAGGATCTCATGATTTTTTTTGGATTTCCTCAGCATCTGTTGTTATGTCTCCCTTTTCATTTCTGATATTGTTAATTAGGATACTGCCTCTGTGCCCTCTACTTAGTCTGACTAAGGGTTTATCTACTTTGTTGATTTTCTCAAAGAACCAGCTCTGGTTTGGTTGATCCTTTGTATAGTTCTTTTTGTTTCCATTTGGTTGATTTCAGCCCTGAATTTGATTATTTACTGCCACCTACTCCTCTTGGGTGAATTTGCTTCTTTTTGTTCTAGAGATTTCAGATGTGCTGTCACATTTCTGTTTGTAGGTCTTTCCAGTTTCTTTTTTGGAGGCACTCAGAGCTATGAGTTTTCTTCTTAGGACTGCTTTCATTGTATTCCATAAGTTTGGATATGTTGTGGCTTCATTTTTATTAAACCTTAGAAAGTCTTTAATTTTTTTCTTTATTTCTTCCTTGACCAAGTTATTATTGATCAGAGTGTTGATAAGCTTCTACATGCATGAAGGCTTTCTATTTTTTATGTTGTTATTGAACAGCAGCCTTAGTCCATGGTGGACTGGTAGGATACAAGGAAGTATCTCAATCTTCTTGTATCTGTAGATGCCTGATTTATGATGATTATATAGTCAATTTTGAGAAAAGGTACCATGAGTTATTGAGAAGAAGGTATATCCTTTTGTTTTAGGATAAAATATGCTTTGAGCTTTAATAAAGTTTCTTTTATGAATGTAGATGCCTTTATATTTGGAGCATAGGGGTTCAGAATCAAGAGTTTATCTTGGTAGGTCTTACCTTTGATGAGTATGAAGTGTGCCTTCTTATCTTTTTTGATCACTTTAAGTTGAAAGTGGATTCTATTTGGTATTAGAATGGCTACTCCAAGTTGTTTCCTGGCACCATTTGTTGGAAAATTGTTTTCCAGCCTTTCATTCTGAGGTAGTATCTGTCTTTGTCATTGAGGTGGGTTTCCTGTATGCAACAAAATGTTGGGTCCTGTTTATGTACCTAGTCTGTTAATACATGCTTTTTATTGAGGAATTGAGTCCATTGATATTAATAGATACTAAGATAAAATAAACATTGCTTCCTATTGTTTTTGTTATTGGAGTTGGAATTCTGTTCATGTGGTTATCCTCTTTTATTTTTGTTGAAAAATGACTCTCTTGCTTTTGCTAGGATGTAGCTTCCACCTTGTGTTAGAGTTTTACATGTATTACCCTTTGAAGGGCTGAATTTGTGGAAATATAATGTATGAAATTAGATTTGTCACGGAATACCTTGGTTTCTCCATCTATGTTAATTGAGAGTTTTGCTGGGTATAGTAGCCTGGGCTGGTATTTGTGTTCTCTTAGGGTCTGTATGACATCAGCCCAGTATCTCCTGGCTTTCATAGTCTCTGGCAAGAAGTCTATTGTAATTCTGATAAGTCTGACTTTATATGTTACTTGACCTTTTTCCCTCACTGCTTTTAATATTCTTTTTTGTTTTGTGCATTTGGTGTTTTGTTTATTCTCTGGCAGGAGGAATGTCTTTTCTGGTTCAAACTATTTGGAGTTCTGTAGGCTTCTTGTATGTTCATGGGCATCTCTTTTTTTAGGGACATTTTCTTCTATAATTTTGCTGAAGATATTTACTGGCCTTTTAAGTTGGAAGTCTTCACTCTTTTCTATACCTATTATCTTTAGTTTTGGTCTTCTCATTGTGTCCTAGATTTCCTGGATGTTTTGGGTTAGGAGCTTTTTGCATTTTGTGTTTTCTTTGACTGTTGTGTCAATGTTTTCTATGGTACTTTCTACACCTGAAATTCTCTCTTCTATTTTTTATGTTCTGTTTGTGATGCTTACATCTATTGCTCCTGACTTCTTTCCTAGGTTTTCTATCTCCAGAACTGTTTCTCTTTGTGATTTCTTAATTGTTTCTACTTCCATTTTTAGATACTAGACGGTGTTATTCAATTTCTTCACCTGTTTGGTTGTGCTTTCCTGTAATTACTTAAGAGATTTTTGTGTTTCTTTTTTAAGGGCTTGTACCTGTTTACCTGTGTTCTCCTTCATTTCTTTAAGGGAGATATTTATATCTATCTTAAATTCCTCTATCACCATCATGAGATATGATTTTAGATTCAAATCTTGCTTTTCCCGGTGTGTTGGGGTATCCAGGACTTGCTGTGGTGGGAGTACTAGGTTCTGATGATGCCAAGTAGTTTTGATTTCTGTTGGTAAGATTTTTCCATTTGCCTTTCGCCATCTGTTAATATCTGGTGTTAGATGTTCTTGCTGTCTCTGGCTGGAGCTTGTTCTTCCTGTGGGTCTGTAAGCCTGTGTCAGCACTACTGGGAGATCGGTTCTCCCCTGGTAAGACCTGTGTGCAGAGGGCTGTGGATCACTGCTTCCTCCTGGGTGCAGATGTATAAATGAATGACCCTGTCCCAGTTGTTTTACAGCTTTTGCAGCCTGTACCTCCCAGCTGGTCTATTATAAATTATTTTAATGTCAATACTGAGTTGTTATTTTAAAATAAATTTTATTAGTTTAATAAAAATAAAATGAATGAAAATAAAATAATAATTAATAAAATAAAAAAATAAAAAAAAACCCTCAGATGACAGCAGATGCTAGTGACGATGTGGAGAAAGAGGAACACTCCAAGACTCCTACATTGTTGATGGGGCTACAAGCTGGTATAACAACTCTGGAAATCAGTCTGGTGGTTCCTCAGAAAATTTTAAATAGTTCTACCTGAGGACCCAGCTACACCACACCTGGGCATATACCCAAAGATGCTCCAACATATAACAAGAACACATGTTCCACTATGTTCATAGTAGCCTTATTTATAATAGCCAGAAGCTGGAAACAACCCAGATGTCCCTCAACAGAGGAATGAATACAGATATCTTTGTACATCTGCACAATGGAGTACTAGTCAGTGATTAAAAACAATGAATTTATGAAATTCTTAGGGAAATGGATAGATCTGGAGAATATCATCCTGAGTGAGGCAACCCAATCACAAAAGAACATACATGGTATGTACCCACTGATAAGTGGATATTAGCCAAAAAGAAGCTCAGAATACCCCCAATACAATTCACAGATCATATGAAAGCCAAAAAGAAAGAAGACCACATCAATGTGTGGATGCTACAGTCCTACTCAGAAGCCGGAAGAAAATAATCTCAGGAAGTAGAGGGAAAGAGGGATCTGAGAGAGAGAGAAGACAGGCAGAGAGAAAACAGCAGGCAGTTCTGATACAGTAGGAGATGTGAGAGAAGTACAGAAGGTCAGCATTTTGAAAAGAGGTGTGTAGCAGTGGGGGAGGGGAAACTGGGTGTAGCCACTAGAAAGTCCCAGATACTAGGGACCCTAGTGGTTCCCGGTACTCAACAGGGAGGACATTAGTTGAAACACCCAACAAAGGGGAGAGAGAACCTGTAGAGACCATAGCCAGTGGAGAGGCACAACCTTCAGTTGAGGGATGGTGTCACTCACCCATTTCAAAAATATTAATTCAGAATTCCTCCTATCAAAAGTAAATGCAGGGACAACGAGTGGAGCAGAGACTTAAGGAAAGGCCATCCAGAGACTGCCCCACTTAGGAATCCATCCCATCTGCAGACACCAAACCCAGACATTATTACTGATGCCAAGAAGTGCTTGCTGGTAGGAGTCTGGTATAGCTGTCCCCTGAGAGACTCTATAAGAGCCTGACAAATACAGATATGGATTCATACAGCCAATCATTGGATTGAGCAAGAGGATCACAATGGAGAAGTTAGGGCAAGGACTGAAAGAGCTGAAGGGGTTTGCAACCCCATAGGAAGAACAATATCAACCAACCAACCCCACTCCCCAAAGCTCTCAGGGCCTAAACCACAAACCAAAGAGTACACAGAAGGAACCCATGGCTCCAGCTGGATAGGTATCAAAAGATTACCTTGTCTGGCATCAATGGGAATGAAATCCCTTGGTCTTGTGGAGGCTCAATGACCCAGGGTAGAGGTATGCTTGGTTGCTGAGGTAGGAAGGGTTAGGGGTTTGTGGAGGAGAAACTTTGAAGGGGGATAATATTTTAAATGTAAATAAATAAAATAACCAATTAAAAATAATCAACAAAAAGGGAAGGGTGTTGTTTCCCTGATTTTTTCTCAGTCTGTTTATTCTTTGTATAAAAGAGGGCTACTGATATTTTTAAGTTATTTTTGTACCCAACCACTTTGCTGGAGGCATGTATCAGCTGTAAAAGTTATCTTGTAGGTTTGGAGTCTCTTATGTAAATTATCATCTACAGATAGCAATGAGTTGTCTTCTTCTCTTCCAGTTTGTATGCCCTTTATCTTTTTTAGTATTCTTCTTGCTGTAGCTAGGACTTCAAGTATTATATTGAAGAGATACAAAGAAATTCAGCACCTTTGTTTTGTCCCTGATGTTAGTGAAGTTGCTTTAAGTTTTTCTCCATTTAATTTGATGTTGACTAAAAGCTTGCTCTACACTGCATTTATTATGTTTAGTTGTGTGCATTGTATCCCTGATCTTTACAAGACTTTTAGCCTGGAGGTTGCTGGATTTTGTCAAAGGCTATTGAACATCTAATAGGATGATCATGTGATTTATTTTTCAGTTTGTTTATATGATGGATTACCTTGATGGATTTTCATATATTGAACAACCCATGCATCCCTGAGATGAAGCCTAATTGATAATGGTGAATGATTTTTGATGTGTTCTTGGATTTAGTTTGTTAGTATTTAATTGAATATTTTTGCATCAATATTCATAAGGGAAATTGTTGTGAAATTCTCTTTCTTTGTTGAGTTTTTGTGTGGTTTAGGTGTCAGAGTGACTGTGTCCTCCTAGAATGAGTTTGGCAATGTTTCCTCTGTTTCTAATTTGTAGAATAGTTTGAGGAGTATTGGTATTAGCTCTTCTTTGAAAATCAAGTAAAATTATATGCCAAAACTATCTGGCCCTGAGCTTTTATAGACTCATAGACTTTTAATGACTGTTTCCATTTCTCTAGGTGTTATAGAACTATGTAGATAGTTTAAATGCTCTTGATTTAAATTTGATAAGTGTTATCTGTTTAGAAACTAACATTTCATTTAGCTTTTCCAATTATGTGAAATACGTGCTTTTGAAGTAAGATAAAGATTCTTTGAATTTCCTCAGTGTACATTGTTATGTCTCCCTTTTCATCTATGAGTTTGTTCATTTGGATACACTCTCTCTCTGACTTTTAAGTAAAAAGTCAGAGTCTGGGTAAAGGCTTGTTTATCTTGTTGATTTTCTCAAAGAACTAGCTTTTGGTTTTGTTGGTTCTTTGTATTGTTGCATTTGTTTTTAATTTATTGATTTCAGCCCTGATTTTATTTCCTACTGTCTACTCCTATTGGATTTTCCTCTCTCTCTCTCTCTCTCTCTCTCT
>NW_022196913.1:32314657-32331220 GCF_008632895.1 Mastomys coucha
TCTCTCTCTCTCTCTCTCTCTCTCTCTCTCTGTCTTGCTATCAGGTATACTTTTAAACTGCTGATATGAGAATACTCCAGTTTCTTTAGGAAGAAACTTAATGCTATGAATTTCTCTCAGCACTGCTTTCATTGTGTCACATAAGTTTAGGTATATTGTTTCTTCATTTTCATTGAGTTCTAGAAGGTCTTCAATTTCTTTCTTATTTTTCTCCCTGACCCAGTGATCACTAAGTAGAGAGTTGTTCAACTTCCATTAGTTTGTAGGCTTTCTGTTTTTCTGTTGTTGAAGTCTAGCTTTAATCTATCATGGTCTCATAATATACAAGAGCTATTTCAATTTTCTTGTAGTTATTGAGGCTTGCTTTCTGATATATATATATATATATATATATATATATATATATATACACACACATATATATATGTATATATATATATATATATCATTTGAATAATAATATCTGTTAGTTTCTTTATTTTTCTGTTTAGTCTCTATCTCGATGACATTCCCATTGATGAGTTTGGAGTAAAGTCTCCCATTAGTACTATGTGGTGTTTGATATGTGATTTAAGATTCAGTAATATTTGTGGATGGTCTTACATTTCAGGCATACATGTTCAGAATTGAAAGGTCATCTTGATGGATTTTTCCTTTGACCAGTATGAAGTGTCCTTCCCTCTCTCTTTTGATTAACTTTGGTTAAAAGTTTATTTTTTGAATATTAGAATGTCTACCAGCTTGCTGCTTGCATCTGTTTGTAGAAAAAAACTTTTTCAAGCCCCTTGCTCTGACGTAATGTCTATATTTATTGCTGAGATATGGTTTGTATTTGCAGTAAAATGCTGGATTTGGTTTACTCATCTACTCTGTTCATCTGTCTTTTTATTGGGGAACTGAGTCCATTGATGTGAAGAGATATTTATGATCAATGATATCTAATATCT
Source organism: Mastomys coucha (assembly GCF_008632895.1). Lineage (NCBI taxonomy): Eukaryota > Metazoa > Chordata > Mammalia > Rodentia > Muridae > Mastomys > Mastomys coucha. The sequence goes on from NW_022196913.1 coordinate 32,315,605, forward strand.
GTTGTTTTGATGGTGGTGGTGGTTGTGGTAGTGGTGGAAGTTGTGTGTGCATTTCTCTTCTTTTGGTTTTGCTACTGTGGAATTATTTATTTCTTGTATTTTCTTGAGTCTATGTATTCTCCTTGTGTTGGAGAATCCCTTCTTGTATCCTCTGTAGGGCTGGATTAGTGGAAAGATGTTTAAATTTGGTTTTGTCATGGAATATCTTATTTTCTTCATCTATGGTGAATCAAAGTTTTCCTGATTATAGTAGTCTGGAATGGCATTTGTGTTCTCTTAGAGAGTGCAAGACCTCTGTTCAGGCCCTCTGGCTTTTGATGTCTATTGAGAACTATGGTATAATTCTAAAAAGTTTGCCTTTATATATTACTTTGTCTTTATCCTTGTGGCTTTTAATAGTCTTTCTTTATTTTGTATATTTAATGTTTTGAGTCTTATGTGACTGGAGGATTTTTCTTTTTTTTGGTCCAATCTATTTGGTGTTCTGTAAGTTTTTTTGTATGTTCTAAGAATCTCTTTCTTTAGGTTAGGAAAATTTTGTTCTATGTTTTTTGATGAAGATATTTTCTTGGCCTTTGAGCTTGAAATCTTCTTTTTCTATTTGTAACATTTTTTTTTTGGTTTAGTATTTTCATAGTGTCCCACGTTTCCTAGATGTTTTGTGTTACTTTAGCATTTTCCTTGACTTGTGTATCATGGTTTTTTCTATCATATCTCCTATACCTGAGAGTCTCTTTGCTATCTCTTGCATTCTGTTTCTGTTGTTTGCATCTTTAAATCCTGTTCTCTTTTCTAGGATTTTCATCTCCAGGGTTGCTTCAGTTTGTAATTATTTTATTGCTTCTCTTTCCATTTTCAGGTCTTGAACAGTTTTACTCATTTTCTTCACCTGTTTGATTCTATTTTTCTGTATTTCTTTAAGGGGTTTATTCATGTCCTTTTTAAAGACCACGATCATCTTCATAAGATCAGATTTAAGGTAATTTTTTGTTCTTCAAGTGTGTTAGGATACAAAGGGATCCTGTAGTATGAAAATTGTATTCTCATGGTATCATATTGCCCTTGCTTTTGTGATTGTCTTCTTATGCTAACCTCTTGCCATCTGATTGTCCTTATTCTTGGCAGTCATGGTAGTACTTGTAGCAATAGGTCTCTGAGACTGTAGGTAGATGTGGTTTTCCTGGGTAGCAACAGGCCTCCAGGGATATAGACAGAGCTGTGATGGGGGAAATGGAGTGCAAAGGGGACAAGGCAGAATTTGCTGCTTCTAGGTTTGCCTGGAGGGGCCAGAAGGCAGGAAATTGGGATAGGGACCTCACCTGGTAGGCACTGATGGCAGTAAGCCTCTTTGTGATGTTTTAAATATTACTCTCCATTTTCAAATTGCTAGACTATGTTTATTATCGTTGAAGATAGATCTAGATAGATGATCGATACAGACACAAACACACACACATATATAAAATGTGCTGGGCTCATTTTGTAGTTTGTAGGTATATGGTATGGGGACTGACTGCTTTCTATTATTTAACTAGTTAAGGGGCTCATTGTGGGAGGTATTAATTCTCCCTCTCTCTGTAGTTATTGGTTGCCTGCAATTCTTTGACTAAGGGTGGGACTCTGAGATAATTTTTACTTTTACACACTAACATGTCTATTGGTAATGTCATTATTCAGGTTTTATATATAGTCATTTCTAGAAAAGAGTCTCACAGACTTTCTGGCATTCTGGTTCCTATAATCTTTCTTCCCCTTCTTCTGAAATATTCCCTGAGCCACAGATGCAGGAACTGTGCTGCAGTTATATTATTTGTGGATGGGGTGACCCCAATCTCTTGAGCTTTGCATTTAATTCAGTACAGTTTTCTCTTACTTCTTCTACTTTGTGTAAAAGGAAGCTTCTCTGATGAGAATTATAGCTACACCCATCTGTGGGTACAAGGGTAAGATTTAGAATGTACTTAGCCGTTAGGAATTAGTGCTGATCTATCAATACGGTGGTAGTAGATACTCTTCTAGGATCTATTACCTCATAAACCCCAAATAGTTAGCTAATTTTCTAGTACCTGACATGGTTTCCCACCTATTTAGTGGGACTTAAGTTCAATTTGACAGCTATTATCATCAGCATGAGTACTACTTAATTATGCTGAGATTTTTACAACACCTGACAATCAACACCATTACATTATGATGATGACTATAGTGAGGTCAATGTTTTCAGTGGTATTTGAGAGAGAAGATATAATTTTACATGACTATTTTGGCCCAACAGGAAACATGGGATATATGAATATAGATACATGTGCATGTTGGCATTGGTCTCAGTCAGAATTAAAAATTTAGAGTCCATGAGTTTGAAAAGCAATGGGAAGAACATGGAAAGAACAACTGGAGGGAGGTAGAAGGATGATATAAATATACTACTCATGTAGGAAATTGTTAAAGAATAAACTAATCAACATATGTCAATAAGGAAGGCAGGAACCCCCTGGCTTTGGTTAACTAAGCCCACAACTGGCATAAGTATAGAAGCATTCCATGGAGTCCAAAGTGTCTTATAGATCATGGAAATAGTAATATGCACAACCTGAGTGAAAAATGTAGTTATTAATGATACATGTAATGAATTAAGTTTTATGTTAAACTCCATGTAACATCATGTAAAAGAAATGGCAGAGGCCAAAGCCTGTGGGTGCTATGCGATATGAAGGCTCTGTCTGCATTAGAAACAGCTCTATTATTAACCATTTTCTTATTTTAATTCAATTGTTCCCATTCAAACTCATACCATATGTGTCTATTTAATTGTTATTTTATTTACAAATTAAATTAGCATATGCAATATTATATTTCATTAAGACATTTTCCAGGATAATTTTGTTGTTGTTGTTGGCCTTTGGCAGTTTGAACAACCATTGTAAACTCAGATGAGATAATTTTATTTAAACTCTACACAGACTTACATGTATTCTTGGTAGGTTATTTTAGGTACATGATTAATCACATGATTCCTTAGGATTTTTCAGACACCCTGTCTGTTGTTTTACCTTCCTCTTTCCTTCTGCTTCTTTAATGCTGGATTCTAGGGGTACCTCAGATTTCTTGAAGTAGACAACAATAAAACTTCAGTGATCATACTGCTTTCTGTGAAAGTCTGAATTAAACAATAGCCTGTTATTTCTTACATATTTGAAGAACTATCAAGAACAGTGAGCATAGTAGTTAAGAATGTGAAAGTAGGCCCTCCTGTTTCTAATTGCACCCTGAGGCTAACCCTGTACTATAGCCCTCCACACACCAATTCCACCAAGAGAAAGCTCCCAAGCTCACAGGTGATACTACAACTAACAACAAACCCCAAAGAAAAAAAGCCACACAGAATTCCACTCCAACAAAAAAGTAACAGGAAGTAACATAGGTATTTAATATATATTATCATCAATGGACTCAATTTCCTCAATAAAAACACCTAGACAAACAGACTGGATATGGAAAAAGGACTCAGCATTTTGCTGCATACAGGAAACACACCTCAGTGACAAAGACATATACTACCTCAGGGTAAAAGACTGGAAAAAATGTTTTTAAGCAAATGGTCCCAAGAAACAAACTAGAGTACCAATTCTGGTATCCAATAAAATAGACTTTCAACCAAAAGTTATCAAAAAAGATGGAGAAGGTCACTAAATACCCAACAAAGGAAAAATCCATGAAGATGAACTCTCAATTCTCAATATCTTATGCTCCAAATATAAGGGCACCAACATTTGTAAAAGAAATGTTACTAAAGCTCAAAGTACACATTGAACCTAACACAATAATAATGAGAGACTTCAACACCCCACTCTCACAAATGGGCAGATCATGAGAAGAGAATCTAAACAGAGACACAGTAAAACTAACAGAAGTTATGAATCACATGGATTTAACAGATATCTAGAGAACATTTTGCCCTAAAACAAAAGATTATACCTTCGTCTTAGCATCTCATGGTGCATTCTCCAAAACTGGCCATCTAATGGTTCAAAAAAACAAGCCTGAACCTATTCAGGAAAATTGAAATAATCCCATGCATCCTATCAGATCACCAAGGACTAAGGCTGGTCTTCAGTAACAGAATAATTAACATGAAGCCCACATACACGTGGAAGCTAAACAACTATCTACTCAATGATAACTTGGTCCGACAACAAATAAAGAAAGAAATTAAAGACTTTTTAGAATTTAGTGAAAATGAAGGTACAACATACACAGACTTATGGGACACAATGAAAGTAGTGCTAAGAGGAAAACTCATAGTTCTGAGTGTTTCCATAAAGAAATTGGAGAAAGCATAGACCAGACATCTGAAAGATCTAGAACAAAATTAGGCAAATACAACCAAGAGGAGTAGAAGGCAGGAAATAATCAAACTTGGGGCTGAAATGAACCAAGTATAAACAAAGAGAACTATAGAAAGAGTCAATAAAACCAGGACTTTGTTCATTGAAAAAATCAACAAGATAGATAAACTCTTAGCCAGACTAACCAGGGGGCACAGAGACAATATCCAAATGAACAAAATCAGAAATGAAAAAGAAGAAATAACAACAGAAACCAAAGAAATTCAAAAAATCATCAGTTCAACAAAACTGGAAAATCTAGATGAAATGGATTATTTTCTAGACAGCTAAAAGGTACCAAAGTTAAATCAGGATCAGATAAACTGTCTAAACAGCCCCATAACTCCTAAGGAAATAGAAGCAGTTATTAAAAGTCCCACAAACAAAAAAAGCTCAGGACCAGATGGTTTTAGTGCAGAATGCTATAAAGATGTTCAAAGAAGACCTAATACAATTACTTCTCAAACTATTCCATAAAACAGAAACAGAAGCAATACTACCCAATTTGTTCTGTGAAGCCATAGTTGCACCAATAGGTAAAATACACAAAGACCCAACAAAGAAAGAAAACTTCAGACCAATTACCCTTGTGAATACTGATGCAAAAATACTCAATAAAATGTTTGCAAACCAAACCCAAGAACACATCAAAATAATCATTCACCATTATCAAGTAGGCTTTAACACAGTAATGCAGGGATGGTTCAGTCTACAGAATTCCATCAAAATAATCCACTATATAAACAAACTCAAAGAAAAAACCACATGATCATCTCGTTAAGTGCTGAAAAAGCATTTGACAAAATACAACAGCCCACCATGTAAAAAGTATTGGAAAGATTAGGAATTCAAGGCCCATACCTAAACATAATAAAAGAAATATCCAGCAAACTAGTAGCCAACATCAAACATATGGAAAAAAAGTTGAATCAATCCCACTAAAATTAGGGACTAGATACAGCTGCCCACTCTCCTTATCTATTTAATACAGTAACCAAAGTTCTAGCCTCAGCATTTAGACAACAAATGAAGGTCAAAATGATATAAATTGGAAAGGAAGAAGTCAATAAGTGTTGCCCTATTTGCTGATGATATGATAGTATTCTTAAGTGACCCAAAAAAATCCTGCAGGGAACTCCTACAGCTGATAAACAACTTCAGAAAAGTGGCTAGATAAATAATTAATCAAAGGATAAATGGGCTGAGGAAAAAAAATAGGGAAATGACACCCTTCACAATAGTCACAAATAATATAAAATTTCTTGGTGTGACTCTAACCAAACAAATGAAAAATCTGTATGACAAGAACTTCAAGTCTCTGAAGAAAGAAATCTAAGACCTCAGAATATGGAAAGATATCTAATGCTCATGGGTAAGCAGGATTAACATAGTAAAAATAGTCATCTTACCAAAAGCCATCTACAGATTCAGTGCAATCCCCATCAAAATTCCAACTCAGTTCTTCACAGAGATAGAAAGAACAACTCTCAAATTCATCTGAAATTAAAAAAAAAAAAAAAAAACACCAAGAATAGTGAAACTATTCTCAACAATAAGAGAACTTCTAGGGGAATCACCATCTAGACTTTAAGCTGTACTACAGAGTAATAGTGATAAAAACTGAATGGTATTGGTACAGATACAGACAGGTAGATCAATGGAATAGAACTGAAGAACCAGAATTAATCACACACTCCTATGGTCACCTGATCTTTGACAAAGAAGCCAAAACCATCCACTGGGAAAAATGACAGCATATTTAACAAATGGTGCTGGTTCAACTGGTGGTCAGCATGTAGTAGAATGCAAATTGATCCATTCTTTTCTCACTATACAAAGCTCAAGTCCGAGTATATCAATGACCTCCCCATAAAACCAGGTATACTGAATCTATTAGGTAGCTGGGGTTTGTTTTTGTTGTTTTCGTTTGTTTCTTTGTTTTTTTAGAGGGGAAACTGGGAAGGGAGAAATTTACATGTAAATAAAGAAAATATCTAATAAAAAAATAATAATAATAAAAAGGAAAATAAAGTGGGAAAGAGCCTGGAACACCTAGGTACAGGAGGAATTTCATGAACAGAACACCAATGGCTTATGCTCTAAGATCAACTATAGACAAAAGGGATCTTATAAAATTGAAAAGCTTCTGTAAGGCAAAGGACACTGCCAAAAGGACAAAGTGGCAACCTACAGATTGTGAAAAGATCTGTAGGAAGCCTACATCCAATAGAGAGCTAATATCCAATACATACAAAGAAATTAGACTCCAGAAAACCAAATAACCCTACCAAAAATGGGGTACAGAGCTAAACAAAGAATTCTCAACTGAGGAATATCAAATGGCCAAGAAGCACTTCAAGAAATGTTCAAAATCAATAGTCATCAGAAAAATGCAAATCAAAACTACCCTGAGATTCCACCTCACACCAGTCAGAATGGCTAAGATCAAAAACTCAGGTGACAGCAGATGCTGGCGAGATTGTGGAGAAAGAAGAACACTTCTTCATTGCTGGTGGGATTGCAACCTGGTACAACCACTGTGGTAATCAGTCTAGCAATTCCTCAGAAAATTGGACATAGTATAACCTAGAACCCAGCTATACCACACCTGGGCATACACCCAAAAATGCCCCAATGTATAACAGAGACACATGTTCCACTATGTTCAAAGCAGTCTTAATTATAATAGCTAGAAGATGGAAACAACCCAGATGTCACTCAACAGAGGAATGGATACAGAAAATGTGGTACATTTACACAGTGAAGTAGTACTCAGCTATTAAAAACAATGTCTTCATGAACTTCAGCAGGCAAGTGCATGGAACTAGAAAATATCATCCTGAGTGAGGTAACTCAGGCACAAGAAAACACAGAGGTATGTACTCACTGATAAGTGGATATTAGGCAAAAAGCTTGGAATACCCATGATACAACTCACAGACCATGTGAAGCTCAAGAAGTAGGAAGACCAAAGTGTGGATGCTTCAGTACTACTTAGAAGAGGGATCAAAATAATTATGGGAGGTGCAGGGAATGAGAGCTGAGGGGGAGGAAAAAGGGGGTCAAGACCAGGTGTGGGAGGGAGACACGGGAAAAGTACAGAAGTTCAGGAAACTGAATGAAGGTGTGTAGCAGTAGCAGATGGGGGACTGGAGGTAACCACTAGAATGTCCCAGATGCCAGGAAAGCAACAGGCTCCCAGGATCCAATGGGGATACCCAACAAAGGAGAGATAAAACCTGTAGAGACCATATCCAGAGGTACATATCCAGAGGCACAGCCCCCCAGTTGAGGAATGAGGCCACCCATTCATCTCAAAAATATTAACCCAGAATTTCCCCTGTTTAAAAGAAATTCAGAGACAAAATGTGGAGCAGAGACTGTAGGAAAGGCCATCCAGAGACTGCCCACCTATGGATCCATCCCATCTGCAGACTCCAAACCCAGATACTATTGCTGATGCCAAGAATTGCTTGCTGTCAGGAACCTAAGTAGCAAAGATAAACCTTATAATGGTTTATGGTTGCTGGCAAAGATTCAAATGAATTAAAGTGCTGAGAATAAATGATTGTTACTATGCTTAAATAAATAAATGATTGTTACTATCGATGAATTTCTGATGGTCATGTAATAATTTAAAAATATGCAAACCATTAATAGCTCAAGTAGTTTTGCAAAAAGTTAATGGATGGACATGGGTGCCTGAGGGAAAGAATGAAGTGTTAGGAAATGGTTGCATTCCTCTGACTGTGACATGAACATCAGACATCAGGAAGTAGATGGAACTATGATGATCTGTAACCTCGTGGAAGCTAGTCATTATGTACAAATTAGGAAAAGGTGTATCTACAACTACAGTAATGTTGATGGGGCGATTAACATTCCCTGAGGGGTGACAAGGCCCTCATCTAGGATTGTACATCTGTCCTCCTGCTAAACATCTCTGCATAGCTTTGGGGTAGGTCTGACAAACTATATAGGTGGTGGGAAGTTAACTGAAGGCAGGATTCCAGTGAACCGGCTTTCCTCAGTCAGTACCACACTGTGCTGAGATTTTTCAGAGATGCAGCTGTCTAAGATTCAACCACACCCCTGTAAGTATTCCCTCCTTGAAGCTTAACTAATGCAGAATTTGATAGCAGTAGACATTTGTACAGAACACATTCTCTGTTGCAATGTAGTACTTACAACATTCTAATCTTTGCTGCATAAGAGAACTGTGCACCATATTTAGAATAGTAGTTCTCAAAAAGGTTAACCTTCCTTGTTCCAGAAATATATGACAACTTTAGAAAGTGTGTTTTCTTGATGGGAGTGAGAAGAGGTAGGTACAGTACTAATTCCTATGTGTAGAAATTAGACATATGTGCACATAGCATCCAATCCATAGGACAACTCCAGAGTAGGGAGTGGCCTATCTCAAAAAGGCTGTGCTGTTGCTGAGATGAGACACCTGGAGTCTCTGGGTCAAATTTGTCACAACTCCTATATCATGCAGTTAACACTTTCAGATTCTAAGGTACCACTTGAGTTGCCTGACTTGAGCCAACCTTATTAAACTTTCAATATTCAGCTAAGATGGACAATACTAGTAGATGTGTGTCTTGTAGGGCTTTGAGAATTTGGTTTAATCCTAATAAATTTGTAAATAAAAATGTGAGCTACACGAGCTACCTACTTGCCTTTACATTCTTGATAATATATTTTTTTAAGAAAATGAATCAATGAGAATTATGGGACTTATTTCAGGAAATGTAAAAGAAAATAAACTTATTTAGACCTTGTATAGTTCTCCATTAGTTAATTGTAAGTGTGTGTGTGTGTGTGTGTGTTCATCAAATGTCAAATAAACTCAGAAAAGAGCACCATGTCTTCAAAAAATGAAAGGCATCATAAATTCTGAAGATATTATTTACTTAATTGAATGTTCCATGTAATATAACGTTCAGTTAACTCGCGCATTACACATCGTGTGATATACTTAGTTATTTGGCTACTTGAGTGTAGGTATTTATTTCCTGCACATAAATATTTTCACAATTCTCAATTTAATTTTGGACATTTCAAGTTACATTTATAAAAGTCTCTGTAAAATTTAGTTTTCCTGAAGGCTTGCAAATTATTTCCTCTTTTTATTTCCATGGATTGTTTGTAGTGTGCACATTTATGGGTGTTCCTTTTTCTATATGTGTGCCATGGAGAATGAAAGGTTTGATATATAGAAAATCAAGCTCCATAGTTCTTTGACCATATTCAGAGAGATGGAGTCTCTTAATGAAAATGCAGAGGTGACCATTATAACTACTCATGCTAGCAATCTTGTGATATGGATTCCAGGTCCCCACCTGTGGTCATACAATTTAAAGTGAAACTGAAATATCAGTGTCTAGAAATTCAAATTCTATCCTTCACATCTTCTTGCCACGCATTTTAACCATGATGACATCTCCCTAGTCCAAGGCTGACATTTCAATATAAAGAAATAATTTGTAGTAGCATCATTGAAGTATAAATTTCCTTTTTATAGTGGCAGTTGATGTTTTCTTCCTCTTGAAATGATGAACTACTCATGTGTTTTAGGCTTATGTCTGTCAACAGCACATTGACAGTGAAGCTAGCACGTATCACTGTCACAAATTTTAAAGGTGGGCGTTGTCATAGTAGAGGTGCTAGAGCCTCTCTTATCATCTAATGGAAATTGTTGACTAGATTTCTATAGTGAAAGATGGATTTTTTTTTCTCAGCTCAGCTCAGATGTATGAAGCTGTGTAATAGGGCATGGTGGCTAGACAAGGCTTCACTACACAGCATGACTCTTGTGACTTCACATGAATAGTTTGCCTCTGTGGTTTCATTCCTTATAGCAGGGGCACTGCTACTGCTGCTGCTGTCAAACTTGCTCATGTGGGAGAATGTGGCCTCTGTGCCCAGATGTATCATGAACAAAGGAGGTTGCCAGAAGGTCCTCAACTACATTTTTAACATGACAAGCACCATATCTGAGAACTTCAACAAACTCTCCTCAGAAACATTAAATGATTTTGTAAGTACCTCACTAACACCTTGTTTCTCCATGAAAAGTTTCCTATGTCAATAACTGGGTGCACTACAGGTTAAGTGGCAAGACATCATGAATCAAAATCCAAATAATAAGAATTCACAGGCTCAAGATAGTAAAAACCACTAGACTATGGGGGAAAAAGAAGTTGGCTTCATAAACTCACTAAATTTAAAAAAATGAAAGTATTTTTAAAATACTTTTGAATACAATCTAATATGTTTTTATTAATTATTTTATTTATTTGCATTTCAAATGTTGTCCCCCTTCCCAATATCCCCTCTGCAAATCCCCTCTCCCATCCCCCATCCCCTTTGCCTCTAAGATGATGCTCCTATACCCACCCACCCACACACTCCTGCCCCACCCCTCTAGCATCCCCCTATGCTGGAGCAGCAAGCCTCCACAAGACTAAGGGCCTCCCCTCCCACTGATGCCAGATAAAGCAATCCTCTGCTACTTATGTAGCTACAGTCATGGACCCATCCATATATCCTCTTTGGTTGGTGGTTTATTCCCTGGGAGCTTTGGGAGGAGTCCTGTCAGTTGATATTGTTGCTCTTCCTATGGGGTTGCAATCTCCTTCAGTTCCTTCAGTCCTTCTCCTAACTCTTCCATTGTGGTCTGACCTCCCCCAAGCTCAGTTTGATGGTTGGCTGTGAGTATTTGCGTCTGTTTTAGTCAAATGCCAGAAGAGCATCTCTGAGGACAGACATACTAGGCTCTTGTCTGGGAGCACTTCTTGGCATAAGCAATAGTGTCAGGGTTTGGTATCTACAAATGGGATAGATTCTGAAGTGGGGATCATCTCTGAATTGCCTTTCCTTAAGTCTCTGCTCCATTTTTCACATTTCCTTTAAACAGTAACAATTCTGGGTTAAAAATTTTGAGATGGGTGGGTGGCCCCATCCCTCAACAACTGTCCATGCCTACCTACTGGAGGTGGTCTCTTCAGGTTCTTTCTCCCCTCTGTTGGGTATTTTGGCTAATGTCATCCCCACTGGGTCCTGGGAATCTCTTGTTTCCCTGGTATCTGGGACTTTCTAGTGATTCCCCCTATACCCTACCCCACTGCTACATATTTCTATTCATTCTCCTAACCTTCTGGACTTCTCTCCTGTCTCTTCCCATACCTTATCCTGTGCCCCTTTTTCCTTCCCCATTAACTTTCTAATCTTGATAGAATGTCCTAAAAGAAATGAATGAAAAGAGCACTAAGGTCCTGTTCTTGTGTGCTGGAGGTAGTCTCCACTGCCATTCTTCACTTAGCTCACTGAAGATATCCAATAAAGGAGAATCAAGTTGGATTAATCCCTTACATTGAAAAGAATTAGTATGACTGAAACAATTTCAAAACCCCCAAATCTAAGAACCATTGTTTAAAGAATTTGAGGACATGAGTTTACCATTACAAGGTGAGAACTGGGTTAGAAACATAAACAGGCTTTCTCTCCCTGATGAATGTACTTTGAGGGCTGGATCACACCCACTTTATGTCAGTCCAGGAGGCAAAAACAGGTGAGAGCTGCAGCACCAATGAGAATCAGCACAAGGCACCATGTGTACAGTAAACATGAATTAGTATTATCCTCTGTAGTCGCTGTTTTCTTTTCTTATCCTCCATTCCTGGTTGGCAACCTTTAATCTTAATATTCCTAACAACTCATGAAACACTAACAATTTAGCTGATTATTAAATTTAAGTGATGAATGTGGTAAATAATATATAGGAACATATAATATTTAGATATCAACTAATATATAAGCATTAAATTATATTTTATACTTTAAATTTTTTCATTGTGGAGTATTTATTCCCTAAAATATACTTTGATACTATTGCAATCAACATAATTACATTCTTTAATCTTCATTAATTTGATATATTCAAGGTATATAGAACCAGTGCTAATAGAAAGTAAGACAATAATTTTATAACATGCAATTAAAGTAAGTATATCAGTTTGCTCCAACAGAAGTCATGGATTTGAAGGCATATATGTACTAGGTATGGGAATCTAATCCTAGAGAGAGATAATAATAAAAGTAGTATTTTGTAAATTTGATGTTTTAGTAATTCCTTCCTTTGTAAATAATTTTCAATAGAGAGATATCAGAACAGTAAAGTTGTAAAGAGATGAAAAGTTGAATGTTTACACATGAGATTAGATTTACATCTCCAATGAAAAGAAGTAAATAGACCAAGAGTTTCTTTTTTTGTTTATTTCTTAATTTAGAGATTTAATGTACTCTTGACCTCTTAACTCATGGATAGGAGAAGTTTCACAAGTTCCCTACCCATACAGGAAGAGTTATGAGCAATTAATCACCTCAGGTAGATGGAGAGCCAGTATTCTTCAAGGAGAAGGCCCTCAATATGCTGCGCAATCCCAAGTCATTATCCACAAACACATGGACATATGAGCAACATTTAATGGAATTGGGTGACCATTTAATGGTCATGTTTATATGAACATATTTATATTTGTTTGTGTGTGGTACATGGGCAATTAAAATTAAAAAAAGGAAAATTATACAGCTCCTTCCATATAGTGTACTGAATTGTCCAAAGAGGAATCACTCATTGTGAATGTCTCAGGGTATTCACACTCCCCATCCATTATTACATACACAAATTTCATTTATTCAAGGTATGTCTTGATAATTTTTTCAAGAAAATGAATTAGCAAGAATTATGAGATTTATTTTATGAAATGTGAAAAAATAGTAGCTTATTGAGACCTTGTATATCTCTCCATTAATTTGTTGTTGGTGTGTGTGTGTGAGAGTGTGTGTGTGTTTGTGTGTGTATGTGTGTGTATTCTTCAAATGTCAAATAAACTTAGGGAAGAGCACCATGTCTTTGAAAAATGAAATCATAAAGTTGAGAGAGAGTAGGGATTTAGGAGGACTTACAAGGAGCGGAGTATAGGAGTATACAGTCATCTTAGGTGAAATTCTATGAAAAAACTAGAAAATATTTCAAGCACCTATAGAAAATGCATTAATAATCAACAGTCTGCTCATGAGTTCATTTACTCAATTCCAAAACTCCAACTGATTTTTTTTTTTAATTTCCAGGATACAGAGTATGATCCACACCAGAAATTCCAGAACAGGCCCACCATGACCTGTCACACTTTATCTCGCTCTATCCCAAACAACAAAAGAAAGGCTGAAACAATGCAGGTAAGTCCTGAAAACAGATACTCTCTAGACACAGTAACCGAACCTTCAGGAATGTGCACCAAGAACAAGCAGCACAAGACAGGCATGCCATATCTCTCCTAACGTACATGTGAAATAAAAGAGTAACTTTAAAGCATATCCAAGAATCATGAATTGGTCATGAATCAGTCCCTATTTTAATAACAGCTTTACCATTAGTACTAAACATTTTACTATGGAAAAGACTTTGAATTGATTTGAATGTTCATGGTTAAATTTACTCTCCCATGCAGGCATTTTTTTTAAAAGAGGAACTAGAGTTGCAATTTTTACTATTACTAAAGTACTTCCTTGGGAAATTTTGTACACTACTACCCATGATGCGAACTCTTCTTGACTTGGAAGATGTTACTTGCACTTCTGCCCTTCTGCCTACTTCTTCACTCTTACCTGATACTATTCTCTAGGGTCCTTACATGCCAGATGCAGTAAAACACTATTCATGTTTCATGGAGTCTAGATCTGTATTAGGCAGGCTGTGTTAGTGTATTTTTTACTATATATAGGTGGCTCATTTGGTGACCTGCTCATAACCAACCTCAGCATAATTTAAAGTAATTATTGTAATATATCTATCTGTACATGGCACTCATATAATCTGTTCTCCCTGATGATTTGCTACACAAGCATTCTGTATATCTGCTAGGCACATAGCAATTGTAAAGCATAAGAAAAGGTGAAGGAAGTGAAAGTACCTACTAAGTGCTGCTCCATGGCTAGACACTTAACAAACCACTGATTCAGCATTGTTTCATTCAACCATCAATACTTCACAAGTCATGAATACGGAACTAGTTATCACATACACTTCAACCCCCTTATATTAATGTGATGCTCAAACATTTTTGTTTAGCCTGTGGCGCTTCTGAATGTGACAATCAGAATGCTGGCTGCCTGGAAAAACCTTCTGTACCATGTAGAAAACAACATGGCTGATCTTGATGGAACTCCTTATACTATCATATCAAAAGTCAAATTGATTGATAGACAAATCAAAAAACTCACAAAAAATCTACAGGACATTAAGACTATACTCAGCCAGGTAAGTTGTCTCTTTTAAACATTACAGCTTTTGTTCTTTATGAAAGATGTAACATCTATAATGAAAACTAAACTTGGGACTGATTCTCTGCCTGCCACAGTGAAATTTAGCCAAGTAACCTCATAAACAGTCTGGGGACTAAAAGGTTTGTGGCAGCTCAAAATTGTTTCCCTCAACACCCCACAACACAGGGCTCTGCTGATATATTAATGATTCCTAGAAATAACATGGACAATGCCTTTCCTGGGCAGAGTCAAAGTATTATTCCTGACTATTTCACCACAATTGTCCATACATTAGAAGAATTTTAACCCACCAGGTCCAATCCTCATCAGTTCTGTAGCTTTGTGAAACAATTTATGGAAAACAAACATTGTTGAAAGAAAGGAAAGCAAAATTGCCAATTAAGTATTCTGAAAAAGGTAACCCAATCGCAAAAGAAAACATATGGTATGCACTCACTGATAAGTGGATACTAACCCAGAAGCTCCAAATAACCAAGATACAATTCACAGACCACATGAAGCTCAATAGAAGAAAGACCAAAGTGTGGATGCTTTGGTCCTTCTTAGGAGAACAAAATACTCACAGGAGCAAATAAGGAGATAAAGTGTAGAGCAGAGACTGAAGGAAAGGCCACCCAGAGACTGTCCCACCTGGGGATTCATGCCATATATAGTTATCAAACCCAGACACTATTGTGGATGCCAAGAGGTGCATGCTGAGAGGAGCCTGATATGGCTGTCTCCTGTGAGGCCCTGCCAGAGCCTTACAAATACAAAGGCAGATGTTAACAGCCAACCATTGGACTAAGCACAGGGTCCCTAATAAAGGACTTAGAGAAGGGACTGAAAGAGTTGAAGATGTTTGCAACCCCATAGGAAGAACAACAATATCAACCAAC
>NW_022196913.1:32331230-32344558 GCF_008632895.1 Mastomys coucha
CCATCAACAAAGGAGTATACATGGCTCCAACTGCATATGGAGCAGAAGATGGCCTTGTCAAGCACCAAAGGAAGGAGAGATCCTTGGTCCTATCAAGGCTCAATAGATGCCCCAGTGTAGGGAAATTGAGTGCAGGGAGGTGGGAGTGGGTGGGTGAGTGGAGGAACACCCTCATGAAACAGGGAGAGGGAGGATGTGATAGGGTGTTTCCAGGAGGGAGGGAAACCAGGAAAAGGGATAACATTTGAAATATAAATAAAGAAAATATCTAATGAAAAATTAATTAATAAAAAAGAAGAGTAATAAGCTACGAATGGTACATCAGAGATGACACGAAGAACATGAAAGTTTTCCCACAAGAGAACTGATTATAGATTCTTCATTATCCCTTGATCAAAACTATGTCCATAGTCAAGGAACAATTCTGTCTAATCCTGGAATGATATATTTCATCTTAGATCAACTATATTACAAAAATGTATGCATACTTCTGTCTAGATTTTAGATAACTAACAGATTGATAGTAACCTGGTCCACATACATGAAATGCATGTTTTTCCTTAATATTTATATTCATAACATTTTTCAAAATATTATTGAAATTTTTCAAGTAAAGAGGTTCAGTAAATATTAATAATGGCTGACTTTCATTTTGTGAATAGGTTCATCCTGAACTTAAGGAAAATGAGGACTACCCTGCCTGGTCAGGAAAGCCATATGTACAGCAATCAAAAAGAAAATTTCAACTTTTTGGTTTGCATAGTTTATTCTTCTGCTTGTACAATGATGCACAGAAGATTTCTGATTTCGTTGATATCCTGAGAGACCAAATTGTGCCCTATCAATGAAAAGCTTCATCTTTCCTATTTATTTCTGGGGCAGTCCATACTGATCCAATCCTTAAAAGATTCTTTAAGTCTTTTAGTATTTAAATGTATGATTAAATTTAAAGGGTTACTTCTTTTTAAATTTTTTATGTTTAATTAAATATAATTATACCACTTCTATTTCCCTCTACCCACTCCTAGCCACTCTTTGTCCCCTATTTCACTCTACTTTTTATAAAATGAACTGTTTCTTTTTATTAATTATAATTTCACATGCATATATTATTGCTATACATATGGATAAATACATGAATAAATATGTAAATATAGCCTGTCTTTATTGCTGCTTTTAGGTATTGTTGTCTTTATTGTATGCTTTTTAGGGTTGACCATATAATATTGGGTAACTATTTTTCCCATTTCTCTCTTCATATCACCTATACATTGATCTTCCCTCTCTATTGCTCTTCCCCCTCCCACCATGGCCTTCTTGCTCTTTCCAGGTTTAAGTAGCTGTTCCAGGTAATAAACTCACTTACAAAAGTTGAAGTTAAGGACCATAGATGGAAGATAAGATACAGTGTTTGTCTCTCTGAGTCTGGGTTTCCTCACTGATACTTTAGAAATGTCAGTGTCTAACAAACTTAATTTTTTATCATTTCTTTTGTCACTTAACACTAAAAAATTAAACCTGTTCAAATTTGTTACCAAAATCATGAGTTTTTCTTATGAGTTTTTCTTAAGATGATTCAATTTCAATTAGAATCATAATAAGTTAATATAAGTTACTAGAATCAAGGCTTTGATCCTATAAAATAACCTGAAATCCCAAATATTTTATGAAAGCCAGCCATTGATTATGAACTATTTTTCATATAAAATGACAAAATGCAAATATTATAATGTTTCTATCTTCAAATAACATTAAAAGGATAAAGACAAAGAAAAGTCCTATGGGATGGGCTTAACTAGAGTACAAGATATGGAGCACAGTATTGGAATCTGAAAGATCAATACAAATTATTTCATCTGACAATTAAAATAACAGACTAAAAAAAAGAATTGCTGCAGACTGAGTAGTCAAACAAGAAAATACTAGACACTCACACTACTGTGCTTCAAAATAGTGTTGCCTGACCTCTCAAAGAATGTAAAGCTGAAAACTTTTTAACTTTGGTAGAAGATAAAACCTTAAAGATTCAAAACTCTTTACAACTCCAGTTAGGGTAAATCCAGTGGTGTCCACTCTGACAATCAACACAGTCAAATTTCATGAAAAAAAATAATTACTTCAAACAGACATGAGGGGATGCTACCTTACCACAGTATACCTAACTGAAAGAACTCGTGCATGCTAGGATATCACTGTGGAATTCAATTTTTATCTTCAGCTGACCTATTTTTAAGAATTTATCAAAGAAACAATAGGAGAAAATTTTATCCACACAGAAAATATAGGTTCTCTTCAGTATTCTATCAGATTGCCAAAGAATAGAGAGAACAAATGCTTCTCACTCTATTCCATAAAACAGAAAGGGAATAAACACAGCAGAAATCATTCTATGAAAGCATTATTACCCTATTACCAAAGCCATATTGAGACATAACAAAAAGAAAAAACTATAAACCTTTTTTGATAACCATGTAACAAGAAATAATAACATACCTTCAAATAGAATTCAAAAACATTGGATAGACCACTAAGCATGAGAAGTTAGTCTTGTTTTAGGAATACAAGGATGGTTGCTAGTAAAAATATAGTATGCTAATAAAACATGCTGAATTTACACAATGGAATATTCAGTTGTTATAAAAAACAAAAATTATGAAATTTGCAGCTAAATTAATACTAAAAATAATACTCTAGGAAGACAAATATTACAAGTTTCTTCTTATATGTTGATGTTAGTATTTAAGCTGTAGACATGTGTTCTTAAATCCAAATACCCACAAAGATTAGATAGTTGTTAAAGGACTAGGAAGAAGGAAGGAATTTTTCAAAGAAATGGAAATAGATGATAGTATTAATGACAAGATAAAGGGAAACTAAAATAGACAGATTAAATAGGGAGGGGCATGTGATGTCAGAGTAAAAGATGGAATATGGGAAGAGTCACTTAACACTAAAGGTCTTCTGAAAAATCATATGGACACCTACTACTGTAGAAACTTCCTCAAATGTGCATATGTATATGTATATGTATATGTATATGTATATGTATATGTATATGTATGTGTTAAATGGGGTTTCATTACAATAGAGAAGACAATGTCCCTATTAGACATCTTTTGCCACCAAGTAAAATTTCCAATGTCAGGAATAAGTAATACCTTCTTGAGTTGTTGGCCAAAGGGTACTATAGAGCACCCCTCCATACCACCCTACCCCCCATCAAGCATAAGAGGCTATTGCCAAAGCTATACAGGAATCTTCATAACCTGATGGTAAGGCCCTATTACTGAAAAAAAATTACTTAGGTCATCAACCATGAAGAAATGGAGTTAGTGCTCATCTCCTGATACATTCATGGTGCTAAACGGTACTTTTCATGCCACCATAAGTGAAAAGGAATCACCCATATCACCCAGCTAAAAACTCTGCAGCCTACAAAACTCCCTCAGGATACATCAGTGCTTCAGTGGCTCAAATGGGCCAAGGTTCTGTCAGAGTTTGTCTTCTCTAAGAGCCAGCTCTTAACTTCATTATCCCTTTGCATTGTTTTCTTGGTTCTTATTTCATTGATTTTTATCAGTTTTATTTTTACTAGATCTTGCTGCTCACTGGTTTGGATTCTGTTTGTTTGTTTATTTGTTTCTTTGTTTCAGATTATTAAGACATAATCATGAAATCATTTTTGTGCTCTTTCTGAATGTTTAATGGAGGTACTTTGGGCAACAAACTTCCCTCGTAGGTCTGTAAGGCTTTGTTGCATTGAGATTTCATTTTCATTTAGTTCTAGAATTTTTTTCTTGATTTCCTCCTTGACGCATTCATCATTCAATAATGAGTTGCTTAATCTCCATCAGTTTTTGTGTTTACTAGTGATTTAGTTTCTGTTCTATTAAGTTCTGTTGCATTGTGTTAAGGCAAGACACAGAGTTATTTCGATCTTTTTGAATTTGTAAAGATCTGTCTCGTGTTCCAAGATGTGGTCTATTTTAGAAAAGTTTCCACATGCTGCTGAATAGGACATGTTTCCTTTGGTGTTTGTGTAGGATATTCTGTAGACCTCTATTAAGGCCATTGGATTTATGATGTCAGCTAATTCTGGTGTTTCTCTGCCTATTTTTTATCTAGATAACCTATCTGTTGGAGAGAGTGGGGTATTGAAATCACCAACTATAAATGGATTGCTGTTAAACTCTTTTCAAATCCAGTAGTACTTCTTTAGTGAAATCCGGTGCCCTAGAGTCTGGTGCACATATGTGTAAGGCAGTAATGTGTTTTTGGTTAACTGTCTGTGATTAAATGAAGTATTTCTCTTTATCTCTTCTAATTGGTTTTAGTTTGAAGTCTATTTTGTCCTATGTTAGGATAAGTGTGCCACCTTGCTTCCCCATTCCATTTGCAGGACTTTTGTTCATCCTGTTCTTCTAAGGCAATAGCTATCTTTAATCCTAGGATGTGTTTCTTGCAGACAACAGAAAGATGGAATTTCTCTCTTGATCTATTCAGTCATCCAAGGATTTTGATTTAGAGAATTAAAGTCTATGTGTTGATTGTTGGCATCACTGTGTTGTTGAGTTTAGGTGGTGTTTTTTGTGTTCTAGATGGTACTTTGTATATTACTAAATGTACCTTCTCCTCCACATTCTCTCTTATATGTTTATCCTTCTCCTCCACATTCTCTCTTATATGTTTATTATTCTCTTCAGGCCAAAATATTGCTTACTGTGTTTTCTTTAGCTTTGGTTTCTGGATTATAAATTTTTATGTTTATATCATGGAAAGTTTTTCTTTCTCCTTAAGTTATAAAATGCATACAAACAGGGAAGGAAGAAATCAAATTATCTGTATTTTTATTAGGTAATCCTACAGTCAAAAGATCTTAAAAACTGAATCTAATAAACATTTTCTACATTGTGGAAGGTTATAAAATCAAATCACAGAAGTCAATATTTATCATGTAAATCAACAATGAACTTCTGGAAAAAAAATAAGAAAAAAAATGCTTTGGAATTATAGCCAAAAATATAACTAACAAAGAAAGTGAAAGACTTCTGAAATGAAAAATCTTAAAATATTGAACAAATAACTAGAAGGAAAAGTAGAAAATAGAAACAGCTCCCTATTCCCTGATTGGTAAAATTAGCCCTTTGAAAATGGATACATTGTCAAAATCTGTCTAGAGATTCAAAGGAATACTCATCAAAATTCCAATCATATTCTTCAATAATAACAAAAACTATGAAGTTAACATGGAACATAAACACTCTGAATAACAAAATAATCCTGCACAGAATGAGCAATGCTAAAGATGATTTAATGCTTGCATTCTATTGAAATTATACAGCCACAATAATAAAAAAAACAGCATGTTACTAGTACACTAACAGATACTTAAATTAATGGAATAGAACAGAGAAACCTAGAGATAAATCTTTGTAGCTGCAGCCCCCCTCATTTGTCCAGTTTCTGTCATGTTTTGCTGCTGCTGTTGTTGATTGTTGGATTTACCAATGTGACAAAAGCTAAAGTTGTCTGGGAAGAAGAATCTCATTTGATTGGTGTGGGTGGGCCAACCCAACAGGGAGGACAGTACCACCTCTAGGAGAGTAGATGTGAGGTTATAAGAAGGCAGGCTGAGCATGCCGTAGAAAACAAGCCAGTAAACAATGTTTCTCCATGGTTTTTGCTTCAGTTCCTGCCTCTAAACTCCTACCTTGAATTCCTGGCCTGACTTCATCAGTGATGGACTGTGGTATGGAACTGTGAGCTGCAATAAATGCTTTTCTACCCAAGGTGCTTTTAGGCATTGTGTTTAAGCACAGCAATATAAACCCTGACTAAGTCAGGTTCTCAGCCTATGACTTGGATAAACAAGAATCTTCAACAAAAAGTGTTCAAACCTGGACATCCACACTTATAGGAGAGAACATTTCTTTTTCTAATCTTGCACAAAATAAATTCCATGTGTGTCTCAATGTTAGTTTGAACCTGGAATTCTGGAACTGCTAGAAGACAACACCAGGAAAACCTTTCAAGACACAGGCATATGCCAGAGAATCCTCATAAAGACTCTTAACAAGAAGTTCAATGAATTCTGGGATCCAAATGTGAGCGTCTCAAACAAATTACAGCTCCCATATAATCCAGCTGTATCACTCCTCTGAACCATAGAAGCAATCTGGTCAGCATGTACAAACACACAGAACACTTATTCTTCCTGACCTACTAGAGATGTCTTGGTAGTTAAGATCAATGGTTTACTCTATAGAGAATTCAGATTTGGTTCCCAGTATCTATACTTCCTGCTCTGAATTTCCCCCAGTGATAGACTATATTGTGGAACTATAAGCTTCAATAAATGCTCTTTTTCCAAAAGTGCTTTTGGTCATGGTGTTTAAACACAGCAATATAAACCTTGACTAAGAGAGGTTTGCAGCCATCCTAAATTCTACTACCAAAAGATCTGATGACCTCTTCTGATTTCCTCAGCACCAATGTGAATATACATATATATATGCAGCCAAAGCATTCTCACATAAAATAAAATAAATCTAAAATGATTTTAAAGGAATATATATGCACCTATATGTGTGTGTGTGTTTTCAGACCAAATGGAATTTTGTTCAGCCATAAAAAATGAAATTATATTATCTACAGGAATATAGGTGGAATTGGAGAATATTAGGCTTAGCAAAATAAATGTACAAAGAATATGGAGCACAAAAGCCACATAGTTATTAACAAAAGCCATAGTCAAGATTGCTACGGTCACGAAATTTTTAACCAGGGAGACCCTGAAGTCCTTCATGAAGTAAAGGCTATTGCCATTGCTGTGAGGTATGCAGCAAACCCACATGGTAGGAGCCTAATGATAAAGATATAAAGCTCTGTTTTCAGATATGGACAATTAAGTCTGACCTGAGCTGATCTCTTCAGTATGCTTGAGGGTATGACAATGATAATCACACTATGGCTGGATATCCCAATGGACCTGCTCTGCAGCATTCTAACACAATCACAAATGTAACCAATGGTACAATAGTGATGCAATTCTTATGGGTACATCCAGTTACTCTGTGCTTAGATAAAAGTCCTGTTCTATGTGGGGAATCCAGGTTTTATATTGAAAGCCAGGTCAAACCTCTGGCTAGAGAGGTCCCGGCCCAGCAGGAAAGCTTTCCCTGTGGCTTATAGAAACAGATTTGATGTTCCCATCAGCATTCTCTATAGTTATTTACATATGTATATTACTGTTGTCATTTGCCTAGGTTGCAAAGACAAACTATATGGTGGTTGGTGGTTACTATGAGAGACTTATCCCAGTTCAGCTGCTGAGAATAAGTCACTGGTGCTACAGCACAGTTAATAAAATGATTCTAAGAGAGTCAAAAACATGTCACCATCCCATAGGTCAGGAAGGACTGCAAGAGTTGTTAAAAAATTAAAGTTGTTAGAAAATAACTATATCCCTGTGGATGACTATCAACATTAGGAATAAGAAGTGGCTTGTTAGCATATGATATTATTTGGAGCTTAGATGAGAGGCAAAAAGAAGCAAAATAATAGAGATATAGCTAAGAGTATGGTAGTGACATTGAAGCTATTAACCTTCCCTTGATAGGTAGAGTCATTGAAACTTTACCTGGGATTCCAGAATTTAACCCTTGCATAACTTAGGGGGAACTATACTGGAGTACAAAGGTGAAATTTAACTGAAAGCAGAGCTCCACTGCAGTGAGAATCCTGGCTTGATATCCATGCTATTTGTGAGGTTTTCAGACATGTACCTCTCTTCAACACAAGCATGTTCTTGTAAGTATTCCTCCTTCATGCTCTTCCAATCTCGGTTCATAATTTTATTCATGTATGCTTTGGTAGAATGATGAGTTGATGTCACACAGCCTTATAAGAATTCTCTCTTCTTTGTAGTATATGAACACTGGGCAGGAACAACTGAAGATTCCCTCAGTGGTTCTCAATCGGTGACCGTTGCTTTTCCTAGGTGCATGAGACAATGTGCTTTATGTGTTGCCCCAGTTGAAGTGAGGAGTAAAACATGAGCATGATCTGTTTGAGTTAGACATTATGAGATGTCAAGATGGTCATTTATGCCCATGTGAGCTCCAGAGAATTTTAGAAGACCCACGTAAAAAAAGGCTGAGCTCTGAAATTGGAACTTGGGTGACAATGAGACCTCAAGAGTATATGGGTTCAAGTTGTCCTTGCTCTTCCAGGGAAGAGGCATACTGTTGAAATCCTAGCATGATAATATATATCATACATGATAATATACATGATATTTCGCTGACTTCAATCTACCAAACTAAATTTCTACATGGACATTCTAGCTTATGCAATTCTAGCAGAAGGTTGTCATACTTCTTTGAGATTTAGATGATGCCAATATCCTTGTAAACAGAAAGCCTGCTACAGATATTTCTCCTTATATTCTTTATGGCATGTTCAGAAAGATGAATTAATAACAACAATGAAATTTATTTTATGCAAGGTAAAACAAAAATTGTACCTTTTAAAATTCAATTTAGACTTTGTAAATCTGCAGTGATAAATGGCAATGACAATGTGTTTATTGATATTAAAGTGAACTCACAGAAGTGACATTTTCTTGGAAAAATTTTAAGTAATATAAATTCCAACAATTTTATTCTAATTTTATACTTAAAGATTATTTGGTTCCCTGCTGTATTGTATATTTCTATTTATATATTTAATCATTTCAGTCACTAAAGTTTAAGAAATTCTCCATGCATGAAACTTTAACATACTTTTTATTTGAATGATAGTATTTTTTAAATTTGTTTTAGTATTTTGCCCACATAATGGTCTGTGCACCACTTGCATGCCTGGTTCCCAAAGGAATCAGAAAAAGTTGTTGGATCCCCTGGATCTCTAGGGATTTATTATTATTATTATTATTATTATTATTATTATTATTATTATTAATTTTTATTATAAGGTGCCATGTGATTGTGAACTGCCATGTGAATGCTAGAAATGTGCCCTGTGTCATATAGAACAACCAATGCTTCAACCCACTGAACTTTCTCTGCAGCTCCAACAATTGCATCTTTTATGTTGAGCATTTCTTACTCCATTTATTAAAGTTTCTGTGGAAATTACTTGGCCAAACATGCACTTTCATCAGAAAACCTTTTGTCAAAATAGTGCTAAAGCAAACTGGTCTTTTGTAGGTGATACATATTTCTTACATTTTTCCTCTTGAGATTACTATTGTTAGAGGTCTGTGTCTGTCCATCTGGAAAAAAGGAAATTGATGCAACAATTGCCTTGGATTATTGTCACAAGTTTGGAATTTGGGTACTTAACAGAGTGATTACTAGGAATTGTCTTATCATATCATAAATAACAAAGTATTGTTCTTTATCAGCAATGGCAACAACCTGAGCTACCATTGGCCCCACAGACACACAGTAATAGCCCACATGTGAGCCAATGGAGCAGGAACAATGGAAAACCTGCAGAGCCTGTATTCTGCATCCCCAAACTACTAGCAAGAGGACTATATTGGGATAACTTAACCATAGGAATAGACAGACTCATCTTGCTGATTTCTTTCCTTATATCAGGCACCCTTCTGCTGCTGTTGTAATCAAGATGTTCCTGTGGGAGACTGTGCTTGCCTATGTCAAGGTGGGAAATGGGTGCTGCTATTTGGCCCTTCAGCATCTGTTTAAGACAGCATCCTTTTTAACTGAGTGCATCTACCAGATCTCTCCAGAATTATTTAGAGACTTCCTATTTGAAGGAAACCAACCTGCAGTCTCTCTTCTTCCGTGGGTGCTCGCGAACTGGGGTAGTTGAGTTTCTGTGAAAATAAGCGGGGCGGGAGACAAAGAGCACGACACCAAGTAGATTTATCAAGGTGTGATTTTTACTGAATGAACTAAGATATATATAGTTCAAGCAAAACAATCCTTCAGCTATTAGCATAGACATGAGAACAGGGAAATAACATCCTTCAAGCAAGAGCTCTACGCAGTAAAGCGGATTAGAGGTCTCAGTTCCTTTGAAGTCTAGGCTACCAGTTCTGTCTTTGATCTCTGGTGCTGTCTCTGGTGCATCACACCTGATGCGCAGAGCAGAGCATCTCAGTGGGACACTACACTTCACCCCATTTCGTTTAAAAACGATGCAGGGAAATGCGATAGGATCTCGACACGAATACATGGACAATGTAAGGGTGCATAACACCTTCTGACTCCGTCCCTCAAGGCGATTACGCACAGTGGGAAATCCAGGCCATGAAACGTCTGTAACCCAGACGGCCGTCGTCCACGTGCCAGCCAAGGGTGACTTCCCAGCCAGAAAAGGGTCATCTAGATGCAACATCCTCCATGCAGAATGCCAAGGCTCGTCCGCAAAACCCAGGATCCAAAGACTGATCACAATCTCCGAAACTGGCTGACATAACTCTGTCAGTCAGGTGCTGAATTCAGTAGGGCGGGGCGTGGTGCAACTGGAAGCCACGCTCCGAGTCGGTTGCCAGGAGATGGTCTCAGGATGACGCAAATCAGTTCTTTGGAGCCTCTGGGAACTGAATTAACCTTTGAAAGTCTGGAGGCTAAGTGCGAGCCAGGCATTCTCGGAAGATGCCTGTTCCAGCAAACATTGAACCGGTCATGAAAGCTTTGCTCTGGGGGAGCAAAAGCTGGTCATTTAGCAGGATCCAGGCATTTCTCGGGAGTTGCCTGACCCACCTTCTGCTTTGGTCAGGAAAAGCAGATTTTAGCAGTTTTCCAAAGCAAACGAACACACACACACACACACACAAAACTGGCGGAGTAAAAAAACCTATCAAAGGCAAAACTGGCTGGGAGGAGCCTATCTTAAGGCATCAGCTTTTCCGAATCAATCTGTCATACCAATCTTTCTGGTAGCCAGCGAGCCTCTTCTTCAGTTTGGGAAAACACGCAGACAGAACCTCTGCCCCAAACCAGGACCGGGTTCGGACCAAGCCACATATTAGGGAGTAGATCCCTCCACCACACCATAGCATGGTATTTTGCTGATTCAGGATGCCAATGACGGTCCGCTGCCGAACGATTATTAATATCGATCTGCAGAAAGTTCAAAATGAAAAGGACGAATGCCAGATGCACTTTGGGGGACCTCTGGGGAAAGAGGATTCCTCCTTTGGTTTTGAAAAGCCAGTTTTTGATAGTACAGTGGGCACGTTCAACAATACCTTGACCCATAGGATTATAAGGAATGCCGGTTTTGTGAATGATGCCAAAATCTTTGCAAAAAGAAGAAAAATTCCTCCCAGTGTAAGTGGGACCGTTGTCCGTCTTAATGGTTTTGGGCAGTCCCATAGCACTGAAAGCTAGTATACAATGATCGATAACATTTCTAGAGGCTTCTCCTGTTTGCAGGGAAGAAAAAATAAATCCAGAGCAGGTATCAATGCAGACATGTAAATATTTAAGCTTTCCAAATTCTGCATAATGTGTTATATCCATTTGCCAGATGCTATTAGGTACCAGTCCTCTGGGGTTGACCCACAAATGTGGGACTGGAGCTAAGATAACACATTTAGGACATTGTTTAACGATCATTCTTGCTTGTTCTCTGGAAATTTTATTTTTGAGTCTGAGTCTGGCTGGATAAGTGAAACTTCTCATGATCCTGTTTAGCTAAGGTTACAGGATCTGAGGCTAAGATCTCTCCTATAAGAGCTCTGTCAATGATGTCATTGCCTCTGGCTAGAGGTCCTGGCAGTCCAGAATGAGCTCTGATATGACCAATATAAAATTGATTTTTACGTGCAAGAATGATGTTTTGTAATTTGGCAAATAAAGTTCCTGCTGGCATGTCTAGCTTAAAGTTGCCAGCTGTTTCAAGTAATGGTAAGCTGTTGAATATCTAAAAGCTGTCCGTGAATAAATTAAATGCATCAGGCACAGCTTCAAAGACCTTTAAAACCGCCCTTAATTCAGCCAATTGAGCGGAGAGACCAGGAGTATTTACAATCACCTGTTTTCCATTGAGATAACCAGCTCTTTCCTTGGAGGTGCCATCAGTAAACACCACCAGAGCATTGTCAATTGACTTCCAAGCCGTTATCTTTGGAAAGATAACTTCATGCATATTTAAAAACTTTATTAGCTTATCCTGAGGATAATGGTTATCTATAGTTCCTAGAAATCCGATTTGAGCCAGTAACCAAATCTGCACAATGTAGTTTCAGCCAAGAGTCCTGTTCCATAGTAAAAGGATGAACAATGGTATCTGGCTCTTTGCCAAAGTAAGTTATAGCTTGTTTCCTACCTAACATAATCATCTGTGTGACAGCTTCATAATAAGGCACGATATTACGCTTAGGACACATTCTTGAATGTATCCACAAAATAGGTGCCTTCTGCCACAGCAATGCTGTAGGAGCATGGCTAGTATTGAAAATTAATAAATGCAATGGCAGAGAATAATCTATGTAAGTAATAAATTGATTCTCAATAGCCTTTTCCACCTGCTGTAAAGCAGATATTCCTTCTTTTGTTAAAGATCTAGGAGAATTTGGATCAGAATTACCTCTAAGAATATCAAATAAAGGCTTCAGGTCTCCAGTGGTAAGTTTCAGGTAAGGATGAAGCCAATTAATATCATCCAATAATTTTTGAAAATCATTCAAGGTTTTCAATTGGTATCTACGTATAACTATCTTTTGAGGAATAACAGCATGATCCATAAATGTAAAACCTAGATAATTAGACGAATCTTGAGTCTGCACCTTCTCTGGGACAATAATTAACCCTTTCTCATTAAGGGCAGCTTGTAAATCCTTAAAGCATGACATTATATCTTGGGGAAATTTCCCAGCAATCAAGATATCATCTGTGTAGTGGGCAATGTAAATAAATGGCCATTTCTTTCTTATAGGTTCTATTATCTTTGCAACAAACTTCTGACATAGGGTAGGGCTATTTGCCATTCCTTGCGGGAGCACGACCCATTCAAATCTTCTCATGGGCCCCTTAAAATTCACAGATGGAATACTGAAAGCAAATCTCTCACAATCCTCAGGGTGCAAAGGGATAGTAAAAAAACAGTCTTTTAAATCCAAAACTACTTTGTAAAATCCCTTTGGGATTGCCACAGGAGATGGCAATCCAGTTTGTAAGGTTCCCCGTAATATCATACATTCATTAACCTTCCTTAAATCTTGTAACAATCTCCCTTTGCCGGACTTTTTCTTAACCACAAAAATAGGTGTGTTCCATGGAAAATTTGATTCTCTCAGATGGCCTGCTTCTAACTGCTCCTGCACCAGCATAGAAGCTGCTTGTATCTTT
>NW_022196913.1:32345539-32347031 GCF_008632895.1 Mastomys coucha
AACTCAGATAAAGGTCTTCCTGCATAGGCAGTCCCTGGGTCCCCTGCACTGCCTTCTGATATCCAGACAGGGCCTGGGGCAGGCCCCCGCTCGAGTTTTTTGAGCGGAATTGCCTTGACTACTTCTCTTAGATTTTTTCTTATCGGTCCACCGTTTCTCTTTCCTGCTCTGATCACCTATTTTCTGTCTAGCACTCGCTTGCGGCTTTCCCGCAGTACTTGCTCTATCTGGACATTCGCGCTTAAAATGGTTAAAACTACCACATTTAAAGCATCTTCTGTTATTATGCCTGCAGGCCAAGCCCCTGGGGCGGGCGTCTCCTGTACCACAGCTGCCACCGCTGCGCCTTGATAATACGCAGGTCCCATATTGACACACAGGCGAATATATCCTGAAATGTCTGTTTGTCCTTTGTGAGGCAGCAAAATAGATTTACATGCTGCATTAGCGTTCTCAAAAGCCAATTGTGAAATCAGAGGCCCCTCTGTATATGAATTTCCCAGCGTTCTACTAACTGTCTCCTGCAGCCTGGCAACGAAATTCTGAAAGGGCTCCTCAGGACCCTGTCGGACACTGGTCAGACTCATCCCATCTACCCCTTTAGCCGGAAGCTTGCACCAAGCCCTGCGTGCCATAGTAGCAATCTGATTTAGCACCCCTATGGGATAATCTATTTGCCGAGTGCTTCCTTCAAACGGGCCCTCTCCGACAAGCATATCTAGAGTCCACTCTGGATTATCTATCTGAGCATTCTGCATGGCAATTTTCCCGCTAAGCTCACGCCATTCAGAAATCCATAACAGGTAATCACCGGAGGATAGCACTGCCTTACACAGCATTTTCACTCCTGAGGTAATACTCCATAGTCCATGATATTGTTAATTAGGGCCTGAGTGAAAGGGGAGCTAGGACCATATTTTTCCACAGCTCCTTTTAGTTCTTTAATGAACTTAACATCAAAGACTTGATAATATCTGTGCATATCGTCATTCTGACTTCTGCGTTCTGCAGCCGGATGGGTTATTGAACGACAGTCACCCTGGCTGGAACCTCGGGCCCTAGGACCCACTTCCTCTTCAGTAATCAGATAGCTGTCCTTCTCTTTGCCTGCCTGAAATTTAATTCCCCTGATTTCTTCAATTAATTCTCCTATCTTGGTCTCGAGTTCATCTTTCGCAAGGCGAGACCCACTTTGAAAACGCTCCCTAGTCTGGGAGGGCACAGACTTATACAGAACACGCTGCCTTCTGTAACGACGTGCAGCACATTTGGTTCTGAAAGAAAGTTGAGTCTTCTCAGCCACCGCACTGACCGAGTCAGTAGAGGTTTGACTACTTACGGAGGAAGTTTGACTCTCCTCGCTGTCCGTAGAACTGGAGTCCAGGGAATCCAGACCAACCTTGGCTGCCGTAGAATACAAATCGGCCGGTGAGCTATCGCCTGTCAGCTCTGATGCCATAAGGCTGATGTACTTTCCTGAATGCACTCCCTT
>NW_022196913.1:32347090-32348593 GCF_008632895.1 Mastomys coucha
CTCCTTCTCCTTTAAAATATCCAAAACCATTCCCCAAAGGCGAAGGGGAAATCCATCCACCTTGTTTTCTCCAGAGCTTTTCCTACCTTTTCCCATGATTTTAAATCCATACAACTCATTCCTTCTATCCACAGACAAAAGCCCTCCACTAACTCTGCTAGCTCTCTCAATGCGGAAAATCTAACCCTTACTCCTTTAGTCTCCAGCAGCTTTCCCACGTTCCAGGAAGCTGTTTTAGAAATCTGAGCACCCATGCTTATAACCTACCGTCAAAAAATTTCCCCTAGGCTCCTTAAGGTATCGGGTGAATACCTATGTTTCTGCCTAGAACTCCCTGTAGTCCCACACGGATTTCCGGTCAGCACTAACCCAATCTTACCGTGAAAACGACTACATAAATCCGGATCCTTTTTTTCTTTAATAAACCAGAGCTCTGTATCCTGCGGTAGAGTCCCTCATATTCTCCCATGTTCGCTGTCCACGTGTGGCGCCATCTGAAGGAAACTGACCTGCAGTCTCTCTTCTTCCGTGGGTGCTTGCGAACTGGGGTAGTTGAGTTTCTGTGAAAATAAGTGGGGCGGGAGACAAAGAGCACGACACCAAGTAGATTTATCAAGGTGTGATTTTTACTGAATGAACCAAGATATATATAGTTCAAGCAAAACAATCCTTCGGCTATTAGCATAGACATGAGAACAGGGAAATAACATCCTTCAAGCAAGAGCTCTAGGCAGTAAAGCGGAATAGAGGTCTCAGTTCCTTTGAAGTCTAGGCTACCAGTTCTGTCTTTGATCTCTGGTGCTGTCTCCGGTGCTTCACACCTGATGTGCCGGGCAGAGCAGCTGCCTCCGGAACCCTGTTGCGCTGGGCAGAGCAGCTCAGTGGGACACTACACCTATTTACCTCTGTTTTCTTCCTGAAAGAAGCTTGTATATCAATGTCTATGCCACACTACAGCTAAAGCATAATGAATCAAACTTCAAAAAAATATACATTCAGAGATATAGAAAAGTATCTGCCCCTACTGAATAAGAAAGATAGGACGGGTTCCTGAAATCTTAGCAAAAGGTCAATGGTTTTAAAAGTTTTCTAGTAATATACTCTATTCATTTTTAAACTTTAATGTCTATTTGTGAGGCAATGTCCTAAAAGGTGTGGCTGAAGGACTCTGACTTCCTGTGACTGAGTCTCCATTCATCACTTTGTGCACTGCAGACATAAAGTCAGTAATTGTTTGTGGACTCCCTCCCCAAAGCCCGGACAGTAAACAACAACCACTTTGGCCCCAGCACAGCAGCTGCCCGCCTGTTGAGTGAAACATGGTTCCGGTTACATTCAGAAGCTCCACCCACACAGAGTAACAAGGAAGTCACTGATTAGACTGTTACACTGACATATTTGGGGGGAAGGGTTTTTGCCCCAGGTATTTTACCTATTGGGGGAACAAAGGGGATACATTAAATTCAAGATGACTGAGTGACCAGAACTTGTGTTGTCTAATAT
>NW_022196913.1:32348677-32353283 GCF_008632895.1 Mastomys coucha
AGTATGGCTAGCCTACCTCTTCTTATCTCTTTCAATCTCTTCCTATCTATTTCTTACTCCTATTACCAAAAGAACCCTTTCTTTCATTTATGTTGGCGCAGGCGGCCAACAGATGGCTCCTCAACCTGTGGCTGGTTTTGAGTATATTTATACTGAACTCTCTTAAGATATGGACAGCATGCATATTCATGCTGGGTGTTCGGCTGGAGTGCCGGGATTTTCGGCAGATCTGCCGAGTTTATCTGAGCCCATGTGGGAACAGATAGGGACGTACTCACTTATCACATATGGTAAGTGGCTGCGGGTTACGGTGAATTCTCGCCCGGATAGACAGCTTGTGCTGGGTTTTGACTGGCCAGGGTGCCAAGGTTTGGCAGGGTCCTCCGGTTTATCTGAGCCCAAGCGAGCACAGATAGAGACTTAGCCACGGGGAAACCTTGGGATTATGTCTTGTTTGCGTGTTTCAATGTGTGAAATTGTCGGATGAATGTGGATTGTCTCGTCTTGCTTTTTCGTTTTGCCCCTCTGTTCATGTGGCCAACATGGCCGTGGAGGCTCCGCCCTCTCAGCGGAGCGTGCAGAGTAAGTTTTTCCTTATCCGTTGCTAGCTGCTCAGTTCTGAGACTCGAACAAATGAGCTAGAGATTCCGCGCACAAGAGCGTGCTCCCCTCCCCCTCTCCGCGATACTTCTGTGTGCTCAGGGGCTTTGCCCCACGGCTTGGTGGTCCCGCCAACGGCCACTGGCCTGAGCATGCGTGTAACAGAGTGAGCAGGCAGCCACGCTGGGCCGTGGCTGGGGAAACAGAGCTCAACAGACACTGCCCGCCCCACAGGGGTCGCTTCTTGGCGGACTGACAGTGACTCGTGGGGGAGGGTTACCTGCGTGTGTGCACCGGCACTAAGATTGAGAACGCGTCCGCCATGTGTAGCTTGGGAGACAGGCCTTCAGAGAGAGATCGTTTTTCTAGTCTGGCTGAGTCTGCATGCGCGTGTGAGCTACAGACTCCGCACTAGAGTGTGCAGCTATCCCGGAGATGAGTTCCCAGAGAGCACGGCTCTATGCGAAACTACACTTCCCAAGAGACTTAGAGACCATGGCAGTGCGCATGCTCACAGATTCCATGTTTGCCCGCGCACGCCATCTAGTGGTTGTTTAATATATTACAAGCTGGCGACTCTCAGCCGATCTAGTCAGGTCTAGTAGGTGCACAGGGTTTCAATTACGTGACTACTTTTCCAGAGCTTTATTTGTTGGGCCAAACTATTTTCTTTGACATAAAATTTTTAGTATTCGATTCAAAATTATAAAACTAAAGCTTAATTTTCTAAATTCTTTTATTCTCATTTCTATAGACCTCATTTGGCTTCTAGCTAGTTTTAAAGATATATATATTCTTTATTTATTGTTAAACAAGTTTTTAGACTTGGTTTTCTTTGTTACATCTATTTTTAAAGACTAGATTTGAGCTCATACTTTAACACGTGTCCTCATTTCATTTGGGCATTTGTAAACAAAATAACTTGTTTTTCCTTCACTGAGAGCCCAACTAGTTATTATCGGTGACTTGACTTTAGCCCAAAAATGGGTTGACTTCACTCTGGCATGTTGTCATCTGCTTTAAAACAGGGTCTCTCTGTGTAAACCAGGCTGTCCTGTGGCCTTGTGAATCTGCCTGCCTCTACCTCCATTATGACTAGGTAAGTATCCCACCTGACTCCAGCTAGAGTTCAGATACAAGCCATACATCTGTGGTAACTAAGTTTTATTTTATAGCTTATTTCAGTTTATGTATGGGCTTGACATCAGATTTGTTAACTACAGTTCAGAGACACTCAAATAGAGTCAGGGTTATTCTTACTGAGTCCTGTTTGAGATTAAGAGTTTTTCTTTAGAAACAGTACTTTTACAGCACCAAGCTTACTATTTATGTTTTAAGTTTATAGTCAGCTAGAAATAGAAACAGAGATAAAGAACAAAATTGCCCTTAGAGTCTGACCTCACTACAAGAGGTGTAAGCTTTAGATGTTATTCAGGTGGTATGCTCAGTGATAGTTCACATTTGAGTTAATACATAAACACACAGATGCTTCTGTGAAGCCTCAGAGACATTCCTTTTGTTTTACATCCAGGGCTAGAGAAGTCTTCCTGGTTATGCCTCTCCCTTACCTCAGGGAAATGGTTTTTGAGACAATATCAACATTTTCACAGATCCATTCAGATGTGGGCCTAAGTAATTGTTAATTTAAAATTTATGTAGAGTAGATGAGGTCATAATACTTATAGAAACATTACTATCTGACTTGCCTATTTCTTATGGAGTTATTGTGTATTTAGGAGGTTGTTTTTCCTTCATTGTCCTGGTAACCTTGAAGTTAACTATTAAAGCCTCAGCTACATCAGGAGAGTTGTATCTAAAAGGAAAAGATGAGTTGCTTAATTTAAGTTACTTTAGACTCATCTTAATCTCACCACCAGATTTAAGCCTCTGTTAAAAATTAACTGGTGAGACTAACAGCCTTTTACAGTAATTAGAAGAAACTTCTGTCACTTGTCTATTATAACCAAATCCTTAGTTTTTGCTCACAACAATTCTTTGACAAAAAAGGACATTGATATAAATTCTTCTTTTCTCATATTCTATATAAAGTTTTTATATCCTATTACCAAGCTGTTATAATATTAACAAAAATTTTTTTGATAAAGTTTTGAAGGTATTTTTAAGAAATGTCTTAACAACCTAGAGACATCATTCTCTTCAAACATTAAATCGGTTGTTACTATATACTAATAGATGTGTATTAATACACTGTGATTGTACAGATGGCCATAAGCTATCGTGTTTATCTACTAAATTAATATCAAAAGGTTTCACTTATTTTGCTTGCTTCAGTTTAATCCACTGAGATAATAATCATAATGTCAGATATCACTGTGAGTGGTTGTGGTTGCTGAGATCCGAACTCAGGACTTTCCGGAGAGCGGTCACTGCTCTGGCCTACTGGGCCATTTTAACCAATGCTATGTCACATGTTCTATCCTTTTATTAATATATAGATACTTACTTATCTGAGTTTTTTATTACCTATATTTAGTCAATTTTAATTTATGATTTTGATCTCCAAATTGATGTTAATTTATACACATGTGACTATTTCTTCTCAGACTCTTAAGTTTGATTACTTATACTTAAATGATTTATTATTTGGTTTTTGTCTTATTCTTTTTATATATATATTTAACGTTCCTTATAGAATTGACTAATACAGTCACACTTTTCTAAGAAAGAGGATATACACTCCTCCCTGAGAACGTCTTTGCTCCAGTTTTTGCTTATTAGAGATATGTTTTGCCTTGTTGATTATGTTAAATTATACTCTTTTTCATTTTTCGCCTCTTTTTAAGCATACTTTGTTTTGCTTATGTTTAAAGGCGTATTGCCTCTTGCTTGTCTTGAAAAATCATTTTTTAATATGGCGTATCACCCCACTTTGCCCAGGAAAAGGGGGTCCTTTAGGGTTTTTACTCATTGGCAGCTTTTTACTTTTAATTGACAAGTGGATACAGATGCAATATCCTTTTATAGACATGCTGTTGTCCTCTTTATTTTGAATTTTCTGCAGGCCGATGTTAAAAGTTGATCTGCGGCAGAATGACATTGGCATCCAAAATCTATTAATTCTCATGCTATTGTGCATTAGAGAGACCCACTCACCAATGCATGGCATGGTTTGGGCAGAGACTCAGTCTTCATTTTTTCACAAAGAGAGGAGGAGATGCGGTGGCTCCCAGAGAGTTTGGTGCACCGGTTTTATTCGGAGCAGCTGCTGTCCTAGCAGGAAAGCTCAGAAAGTTTTTCTTCTTCCTTCTATCTTTCGTTCAGTTTGTTCTAAGGCTGACAGGCTTTTCCTGCCAGTTTTGAACGTGTTTTTCCCATTTGATTTGGAATCCTGCTTACTCCCAATAAAGCAGGAGAAAGTAAACTATGGCTCATCCAAAACAAAATTTCGCTGTCGTTTCAATGTTTATATTCTGAGAGTAGGCGACATCCCGAAGTCGCTGGCATACCACCAAGATTCCAGCATTTCAAAGGTTATTTCGACTACCAGAGTCTTCAAAGGACTTATTTACATTATCTTGAGACCTGTTCCCTGGGCAACCGACTCCAGAGCTCTAGCAGAAGATTTCCAACTGTGAAATCTTATGTAGACATGGATTCGCTCATTTGGGCCCCGTGCATGTGTTCTTGGCTCCAGCCACCCCGTTTCGGTGTCAGGCTGTCAGAAGTTCCTCTACTGCTTCCAGAGAATCGTGGCAGCTTCCGGACTTTGCAGGTTTCATGGACATATCTTGGAATTTCTGTGTGGAAGGATGGTGCGAGGGGAATCTAGTCCACTGATTATGAAGTCTACCCAGACAGAGGCACATACCTAGTGGCTATATCTCTGCCAGAGACACGCTTTAGTCCAGTATGCTTGGCCCATTGAGTCAGAAAGGACGGAGTCAGTGTGAATTTCAGATCCCTAGTTAACACACCATTATGATTCCCATACAGTATATGTGCCGAGCTAAAATTGCCTTGATCCTGCCTCTTGCTTTGATATTAA
>NW_022196913.1:32354127-32368295 GCF_008632895.1 Mastomys coucha
GGGTCTAAAGCAGCAGCTATCTCCTCTGAACTGGTGCTGCATCCCCTGGGTCCAAGTGCTCTGGGCCCTGGGGACTGTGGATTGCACGAATCTGAGTCCTAGCCCATCTAAGTTCTACTCTTAGTCTGAGCTCCAGTACAAGTGCAGTGCGAGTCCTTCTTCGAGTCCTTCTGCAAGTCCTAGTCCTTATCCTCTCCTTCCGCACCAAGTGAAAAGCAGGCTTAAGTAGCATACAGCAAGCAAGGCAGATGACAAGAGTCATGTAGGCAGGTGACACATTAAGGTCAGTGATCTTACTCACCAAGATCACGTATCTAGTTGTGAAGCAGGCGTAAGAGCAATGGTGCCCCTCCCTGCTGGGGCTAATTTGGTATTCCTATACTAACTCTCTGGTTCTTGGTGGAGGCAATGACTAGGAGGTTTTAATTTAACACTTCTAGCTAATGTCTTTGGGTGGAAGCCCTTCATTACTCTCTAGTATCTAAAATATTTTTAACTACTATCAGCTGTCTATTGCTCTAAGGAATATGCTTGACCTCTGTTGCTAGCTGTGGCGAGGCAGATACTTTGAGAGAAATTGCAAGCTATGGACAACTTGGTATTAAACTAGGATAGTTGGAAACATTGTGCTGGCCAGAAAACAGTGCCCAATCTTAGCCATTTACAAGTCATTACTTGGGGTACCTTTATGCCTAATTATGAGGGCGTGTTGATGATTGGAAAGACTAATCTGGAACACGTCTGAGTTAGGTAATACCAGCGACTGTCTGAAATCCAGGAGGCACAGAATTCCTTTTGGATTCTTATTGCCTCTTATCCTTAATCAGGATTTTATTCCCGATATTTTGGATTTTGGATGTGACTGGAGTAGACGAGTGTGCATAGCAAGCCAGGGCAGAGCAATAGTGATCATTAAAAAAAAAAAAAAAAAAAAAAAAAAAAGCTGTCAGAATGCATGAACACGATTTGTTTTTAAAGAACTCAGGGTCATTAATTTACAATTACTAAAATAGATAAGTAAAATGCTTCAATAAGATAAAATACTAAAATAAGTTTAGTATTGTAAACAAGCCCTCAAGGCTTGATGAACAAAGGTTCTGGGCTGAATGCTCTAGGCTGTGAGTCAGTTAAAGAGGCCACAATAGATGAAATCTTCAGTGCATCAATGAGTGTGAGCACTGGGCCTCCATAGCTATAGTACGTACACACTCAGGATTGTCATTTCTAATCACTGTACTTTCTGTATAAGGCTGACAGTCTTAGGATTTATTAAGATTCCTAGAAGTTCATTAAAATTTTACAACTTGGTGATTACTAAATTTCAATTCTACATGTGTCAAATAATACATACCTAGGAAACTTTAATATTTTAAAAACTAAATATTGAATGACTTGTACACATTAAAGTATATTTATTATACTTTTAGTTTTTTGCTGTATGATATTACTAAAATACTGTACTCTATTTTATGACTGTTACAGTCAAAACAATTGAATTCTGAATTTTTTGCCAGCTTTGCATGGTGAAGGGAGATAGATTCAGTGGTAACTGAATCCATCAATTCAAGTCGTAGAGAAAGACAATTGATGTTTTGTAGTTTATTTCAGAAAGGGGAAAACCCCTGGGTGAGCAGTGTGTATGGCAGGGTAGAAAGGGTGCTGCTCTTCTTCTGTTCCTGGCATCAAAAGTGCAACAGATTTAAATGCACTGGAATCATACACTCTGCATTCTGAGAACAATGCAGTAGGAAGCTACAGACTAAACTGTACAAGAAAATATTTAAAACCAATATAAGTTGAATAGCAATTTTCCAAAAAATCAGTATGTAACAAAAGAAACAGAGAAATTTTTAAGAAATAAAAAAAAGAGTAATTTAAAAAGGAAAACAAATTCTATCAAAATAAAAAGAATGCCACTCAAGCAGAAATGAAAAAGAACTACTTAAAAACAGTTGGAATTAAGAACACATCTACTGAGTTCAGATCCACAGCAACTCCATAAAAACTGGGAGCTGGGAGGGGCAGTGTATGTCTGTATTCCCAGAGCTAGGAGATGGAAACAGAGAGCAATGGGAGATGGGAGGGGCAGTGCATGTCTGTATTCCCAGAGCTAGGAGATGGAAACAGAGAGCAATGGGAGATGGGACTGTAGCATCACCTGCTTACCCACTCTAGTTGAAATGTCAAGATTCAAGTTCAGTGAGACAATTTATCTCAAAAAACTAAGGTCAAGAGATAACTGAGGGCACAAAACACCCACACAAACACACACACACACACACACACACACACACACACACAGAGAGAGAGAGAGAGAGAGAGAGAGAGAGAAACAGAGAGAGAGAGAGAGAGAAACAGAGAGAGAGAGTGATTTAAAATAAAACAAAAATATGAATACTTTGGCATTATACACAAATACAAATACTTCATTTTTAAAATTAGCTAGTGAGACTCAGAAGAGAAAGGCAAAATATAGTACTCAATATAACAATGTATTTCATGTACATGTAAAAGTTTGTGTCAGGCTCATATTTCTAAATAACTGGTCCTCCACTACTGAAATTGTTAATTGGTCCTCCACTACTGGAACTATAGAACAGTGGTTCCAAACTTCTCAATCTTCCTAATGCTGGGACCCTTTAATATAGTTCCTGATGTGGTAACCCCCAACTGTAAAATTATTTGTTACTTTATAACTGCAATTTTGCTACTGTTATGAATTGTAATATAAATATCTGAAATGCAGAATATCTGATATGCAACCCCTCCCAAGGGGTCGTGACCCAGAGGTTGAGAACCACTGCCCTAGAACATTTTGGCAGAGTCAGCATATTAAGAAATAATTTGTTAGGCTTCATTAAAAAAAAAAAAAACAGAAAACAAATTTTAGAGAAGCAGGAAATAAAAAGTTAAACTAATACAAAGAAACAAGATACAACAAGTTTAAAACTGCAACTCCAAAATTCATCCTAAAATTCCCACTTTTTTTCTAAATTTGGCCTGCCAATATTAATTTTAGCAGGAAGACTAGAGACAGTGGCAGGGCACAGCGCAAGGGAAAGTCAGTGGCACAATGAGAGAGGGAGGAAGGAAACTAACAAAACTATTTTTATTAGAAGATACTGTAATAAAGTCAAATGTGCAATTTTAAATTTCTTTAACAATCAATCAATTAATTAGAAAGAGAGACAAAGTGTATATGCATAAGTGGAGCAAAACAAAGAACTTGTTTACCAGCTGAGTCAGTGAACAAAGGAGAGAACATCAACGATACAGTCCTTTGGGCTCCAGGGGTTTCACTTGAAGACTTTAGAACTCCCAGGTAGAATATGCAGTTCTATACAACAGCATATGTTCTATGTATGATTAGGACCTTAAGTTCTTTTCCCAGGATATGT
This sequence comes from Mastomys coucha, assembly GCF_008632895.1. Classification (NCBI taxonomy): domain Eukaryota; kingdom Metazoa; phylum Chordata; class Mammalia; order Rodentia; family Muridae; genus Mastomys; species Mastomys coucha. Next base: position 32,357,526 of record NW_022196913.1, read on the forward strand.
ACTTCAGTATTGTAATGAGATCCATGGCACATTATTGAATACATCTGCACCTGGGTCAGTTGTTGAGGTTAGTTGGTTAAAACAAACGTTTTGCCAGCCTTTCTCACTGGTATATGCTAATCTTAAAAGGCCTGTGACAACCATCTATATTCTACTCTCCTGTCTTAGACTTGTTGCTTCATGGGCTTGATTATTCGTCTCATGCTAGCTTACTGCAATAGACAATAAGCAATATAACATATGACATATAAAATGTCTATTTAGAGGACATTCTCAGGACCACAAAAGTGCAAGTTTATTTACTACTTTACATGCTTTTAGAAATGTCAATAAAGATCCTCAAACTTCTAATCAAAACCATGTGAAAGTAGAAAAGAATCCCAGTCCTCTGAATACTTTCCCATGTGCAAGAATATGTTAGCCTCAGCAGCTAACCAAGCCTCAGAAGGTGAAGATCATTTATCCTATCACTTTGTTCTACAAACTAAGGCAACATGAGTACACAGGGGGGTTATGTCACAAATGTGGAGATGAAGAGTGAAGCCAAATATGAAATTCAAACATAAAATTCATACATGGTTGATGTTATTGAAGGAACTGCTTTGGTAGATCTTTTTTATATGCTAAGGAAATCAAGACAGAATGAGAAAAGGTACTACTCAGGAGTACACAGTTTTGTGATGGAATCCGATGAGAGTTCCTAGGAAAAGGATGACAGAACAACAGATGCAATGCTTATAGGCTTCAGTAAGGCAAGGAAAGGCTGGGCGTTAGCCAAGGGGAAGAAGATGCAGCAGGGATTGATACTCAATGTGCTATTCTGAGAGGATGCCTTTAAAGTGTGTGATTCATAATCTATTCCCCCATTAAAATGACTATGCAGCTTGACTGAAGACCCAGTGTGGAATATTCAATTCTTAGTACCTTAACGATGTTTCCGTGTCAGTGTCTGTAAGTGTCCAATGAACACCAATTCATTGTAAACCCAATATATACTGGGAGTAATGGTAGCAATGATACCATATAAGTGAGGAAATGAAGGTTTAAAGATTTAGCTTGTCAAAGGATGAGTCAGCATCCTTTCTGCAGAGATTATGTAGTGTCACTTTCTCCACTGCACAAAACTATGCTAGGAGTGCACGCACACCTTTGGCTCATGATGTATCACAGACTTGGAGAGTTTAAGAAGGAGTCAAATGTACATTGAATTTATGTATTTGGTAGAAAGGAAAAAGTTAAGATGGTCATTGTTTATCCAGAAGGGACCTTTTCAGGAGGCAATTATAGACTACAGAGCACCAACCTGCAGCCAGTCTGACACACAGTTTCCCCTTTTGAGTCCTGAGCAAGCCAAACAGTACAAGATGGCTGAACCTTACCAGATCCTTGGACTATAGAAAAATGCCAAAAGATGAGAATTGTGAATCTAAAGCATCAGAATGTAGTCCATTGTATACACCATGCAGAACCCAACATTTTTCTTTGGAGAAAACAAGTGGAACAAGCATTTGAATCTTTTTCTATTTTATTACTCTTGGATATTCTGTTAATACCATCTAATATGCTGAATTCCAGAAATAACTGTGCTAGCATGGATACCGCAGTAGTAAACTTTCAGGATCCTGTCTACCCTCAGGAGTAGGTGTCATTATATAATGCTAAAAATCTCATGTCTTATGTATTCAGAAAACCATCTAGAACAGTAAACACGGTAGATAAGAATCTGATAGATAGTGCTTGGTATGATAAGCAAAGATGTACCAAGGCCACAAGATTATTGATTTTTATTTTAAACTCATTCTCATATCAGGACCCCAAAGACAGTCTTTAGAAGTTACCAGGTTTCTAAGTCCATTTCCCTAAGCGCCAGATTGAATAAATCTCCTTTTTCTGCATTTTAGTGTTAGTCCACCTCTTTAAATTGACATATCAAAAATTCATGGACAACCCCTGATTTGGGGATTCATTCTATGATCCATTTCTGACATTATGATTGCCACTGCTGCTGCATACACATCAGATCAAATGACAAGACAACTGATATAAATGCACTGTGATAATGGCTTTAAGGTATGAAGGTCCAGCCTGGGATAGAAATTGCCAATACTTTTGACCATTTGATACTGTTAAAATACACTATACTTGATACAATGTGAAGTATCTAATGACCTGCTCAGCTACATGTTAGCACGATCACCAAGCCACCAAAGTTATAATTTCTTGTCAAGTAGTGACACTGTGCTTATAGGTACAACCACTGACTTTGAAATTAAATTGAAACCCTGAGTTACAAAAGGAACCAATATGTTGTAATGTAAACCAGCCAAAACTCTTTGACTGGGAAGGTTCCCTAGGCTCAAGTAAGGAGGCTTTTCTTAGTGTTTGTTTTTATAAACTTATCTGATAGGCCTATCATCTCTCTCAAAATATGTCTGATACCACAGATGACTTCTTTTATTAGCCAAGGCTGGAGAGGTGAACACTATGATGATAGGTAGTACTTAGCAGAAATCCCTACCAAACTGCTCAGATTAAATGCTGCTGCTGCTGCTGCTGCTGCTGCTGCTGTTGCATGGTGACTAAATGGTTATAAAAGATTCAAAGCATCTATCACCTAATCCAGGGTTCAGGCCACAATGCACGAGAGTTGACAAGGAGAATGGAAAAAGCCATGAGGAAAGCGGTGTAGTGTTAAAAAATTGTTGTGTTCTCTGAGTATGACACAACCACCCATCATAAGGGAGCAAAGGTAGCTTTGTGACACGTGCCACCAGTCAACAGACCTCAATGAGCAAACAGACAAAACTGAGCAAAATAATAGAGACGTACTAGGCCTGGGGAGATGGTAATGGGTCTATTATCTTTCCCCGAGGAAGTAGGGTCCTGGAAACTTAACTTGGGCTTCCAGATGTTATTATGAGCCCCCGTTCCCCAAGTCTGCATGCTTATGGAGCGGTGAGTGTGTTTCTCTATCTAACTTAGAAACTGGGGAGATGTACCAACAACCCCCAACTCACTAGAAAACAATAGAAAAAGGAATGATACTCAAAATGTCAATACAGCTAAAACTGAGAAGCACACCTAGGAGACCACAAGCATCTGAAAGCCTGATTGGTCAGATCTGGAAAAAGAGGTAAGTAACATTACCTCAGTACAGGTCACTGCTACGGACTGCTTTACTTGGATTAGATTACTGAAACTTAAAATTCCCACTCTAAGGTAGACAATGCTAAAAGGTGTATATCTCACATCCTCTGGAGAAGTTGCTTAAGGCCAAATAACTGTTAAAACAGGAAATCGGGCCACTATTAATTACTTCTCTTTACACTGTTGATACCATATTCAAATATAATGAATTTATAACAGCTATGAAATTTTTATAAAATGTGAAACTGTGTTGTATGTAGACTGAAAAATCTCTTCAGTAATAATTAAAGATAAAGTGTGTATATCTCTCTATGTGTGTCTTTGTAAGGTTTAAAATAAATTCAGTGAAGCATCAGATTCTTTGAAAAACTTACGGCCAATTGGATTTTCAATTGTAATTTTTAAATTTCCCTAAAAGTTTATTTGGTTACCTTGATCATCATATACATATGCACATACACATACACATACACCACACACACACACACACACACACACACACACACACACACACACACACACATATACATATATACTGGTTACTTTAGCTTAGGGATTTTCATAACATAAATTAGCTAATGCCAAGTTTATATCACATGCTTTCAACTGAATTTATTTACACCTAAGTGTTTACAAGGCTTCGTTCCAAAGACTCGTATTTATAACATCAGAATAGCTTTCAGAGTAGTATCACTAGAGTTAGAAGGAACTTTTAAGGTGGTACATATCTCTTGTGTCGTTCATTCTCTTGAGATTGCAAATTGTTGATAAGTTAGAAGAGTCTGCCAAAAGAAAGCTGAGGATGAAAAAGAAAAGGAATCCAAGAGAGAGAATTTGAAAGGGAGGGCTCCCACTAAGCAGAGGGACTAAAAATCAAATCACTAGGACATCTCTAATGTTATTGAGTACAAAATGTAATGCTTAAAAGCAAGAAGAACCTCAGCTGACACTGACTCTCAGAACCTCAATGTGTTCCCTGTCCCCAGATATGCAGGTGTGTAAGATGGGACAGGTGAGGTGCAAAGTCCTTGTGGATGGCAATTTTTCTCCTCAGGCTGCTAATAAGAGGCCTGTGGGAAAGCAATTCACTTATCTAATCTACCTCTTTTCTTACTATAGTTTGATGATAATTTTAAAGGCCCAGTTTCCTCATAGGTTATTATAAAAAAATCAAATTTTTTAAAAAAATCTAAAGCTTTCTGTAAAGGGAGAAGCCCATAGGCACATGGTAATGAGCTGGCAACTCCGTACTGTGGCTTCTGGCCTCCAGCACAGCTTTCTTCAACCTTGTGATTAAAAATCCATCCTCCATGTGTTTAGTCTGATATATCAGACATAACATTGAAGCAAACAGAACTTTGGTGTTCTTGTCACACTTATGACCAAAATGCTGATACCAGACATTGAATTAAAAGACAAAAAGCTTGTGTGAGTCTGATGAATGACAATCATCAGAAAACTCAAGACATGAAACTATCATATGAACATGACTTACACTCAGTTCAGAGTTAATGTATGGTCCAAATGTCTGAGAACAATACGTGCACTTTGTGAACACTCCAGAAAACTAGAAGGCTGACAAGTTTTCAAACTATATATGTCTGTGCAAATACACTCTTTAAATATATTCAAAAAATATAGTTTTTAAATATATTCAAAAATATTTTCAAAAATAGTTTTGAAATATTTATAATAGAGACCAATTTTGGTTTTCTGCTCTACCTGAAATATGAGCTGTGCAACAAGGCTCTCTACAGGGAACTTGTCATTTTACAGGGACACATAATCTCCATGGTTTCCTTCTCTGCCACCACAGCTGCCACTCTTAGTCCTATAAGAGAAAAATATCTCTGTCCAAGTGTGTAATTAATTAATTTTTGGTATTTATTTACATCACAAACACTGCTCCCCTTCCCAGTTCCTCCCTCACAAAGTCCCCTCTACCAGTGTGTAACTTGTAAATGGAGGCCCCCAATGTACACTTGACCTGCCATATATTATATCTGAACACACCAATACTCGCTTTCCAGAAAGCATCAATGATTTGTAAGAACCTGATTTACTTGTGGGGTTTTTTTCTGAGATGTGACTTCACACTTAATTAAGAAAGTGTCATGAATAAAATCAAGCAATACACAGGAACATGAAAATCACCATGACTTCAATGTGAATAAGGAAAGGGGATAGTTTCATAGTCTCTAAATTTTCAAAATTCATTAAATGTTTTCCCCCTCTGAGGTAGGCTATTTTTTTTACTTTTAAATTCTTTTTGAAAGTAGATTAACATATATCTATTAGATATTTTCTTTATTTACATTTCAAATGTTATCCCCTTTCCTGGTTTCCCTTCTGAAAAAAAAACCCCTATTCCCTCCCCCCTCCCCCCTGCCCCCTCCCCATACTCATGAACCCACCCTCTCCTAATTCCTGGCCCTAACATTCCCCTACACTGGGGCATAGAGCATTCACAGGACTAAGGGCTTCTCCTCCCATTGATGACCGACTAGGCCATCCTCTGCTATACATATGCTGCTGGAGCCATGAGTCCCACTATGTGTATTCTTTGGTTGGTGGTTTACTCTCTGGGAGCTCTAGGGGTACTGGTTAATTCATATTGTTGTTCCTCCTATGGAGATTCAAACCCACTCAGCTCCTTGGGTCCTTTCTCTAGCTCCTTTATTGGGGACCCTGTGATCATTCCAATGGATGGCTCTGAGTCTCTACTTCTGTATTTGTCAGGCACTGTCAGAGCCTCTCAAGAAACAGCTATATCAGGCTCCTGTCAGCCAGCACTTGCTGCCACCCACAATAGTGTCTGGGCTTGGTGATTGTATATGGGAAGGATTCCCAGGTAGGGCAGACTCTGGTTTGTCATTTCTTCAATCTCTGCTCCACACTTTGTCTCTGCAACTCCTTCCATGGGTATTTTGTTCCTCCTTCTAAGAAAGATCGAAGTATCCACACTTTGGTCTTCCTTCTTCTTGAGTTTCTTGTGGTTTGTGTATTGTATCTTTGATATTCCAAGCATCTGGGCTAATACCCACTTATCAGAGCATACCATGTGTGTGTTTTAGTGATTGGGGTACCTCACTCAGGATGATATTTTCGAGATCCATCCATTTCCCTAAGAATTTCATAATTTCACAGTTTTTAATAGCTGAACAATGCTCAATTGTGTAAATGTACCAGAATTTCTGTATCCATTCTTCTGTTGAAGGATATCTGGGTTCTTTCCAGGTCTGGATGTTATAAATAAGGCTGCTATGAACATAGTGGAGCATGTATCTTTATTACATGTTGCAGAATACTCTTGGTATACGCCCAGGAGTGATATAGCTGGGTCCTCCTGTAGTATTATGTCCAATTTTCTGAGGAACCGCCAAACTGATTTCCAGAATGCTTGTACCAGTTTGCAATCCCACCAGCAGTGAAGGAGTGTTCCTCTTTCTCCACAACCTTGCCAGCATTTGCTGTCACATGAGTTTTTGATCTTAGCCATTCTGACATGTGTAAGGTGGAATCTCAGGGTTGTTTTGATTTGCATTTCCCTGATGGCTAAGGATGTTGAACATTTCTTTAGGTTCTTCACAGCCATTCGGTATTCATCAGTTAAGACTTCTTTGTTTAGCTCTGTACCTACTTTTAATAGGGTTATTTGGTTTTCTGGGGTCCAATTTCTTGAGTTGTTTGTATATGTTGGATATTAGCCCTCTATCGGATATAGGATTGGTAAAGATCTTTTCCCAATCTATTGGTTGCCATTTTGTCCTATTAACAGCATCCTTTGCTTTATAGAAGCTTTGCAATTTTATGAGGTCCCATTTGTCAATGCTTGATCTTAGAGCACAAGTTATTGGTGTTCTGTTCAGGAAATTTTCCTCTGTGCCTATGTGCTCGAAGGCTCTTCCTCACTTTCTTTGCTATTAGTTTCAGTGTATCTGGTTTTCTGTGGAGGTCCTTGATCCACTTGGACTTAAGCTTTGTACAAGGAGATAAGAATGGATAGATTTGCATTCTTCTTCACACTAAATGCCAGTTGATCCAGCACCATTTGTTGAAAAGCTGTCTTTTTTTGACCAGCTCCTTTGTCAAATATCAAGTGATCATAGGTGTGTGGGTTCATTTATGGGTCTTCAGTTCTATTCCATTGATCTACCTGCCTGTCACTGTACCAATACCATGAAGTTTTTATCACAATTGCTCTGTAGTACAGCTAGAGGTCAGGGATGGTGATTCCATAAAAGAGTCTTTTATTGTTGAGAATAGTTTTTACTAGCCTAGGGTTTTTGTTATTCCAGATGAATTTGCAAATTTCTCTTTCCAACTCTGTGAAGAATTGAGTTGGGATTTTGATGGAGATTGCATTGAATCTGTAGACTGCTTTTGGCAAGATGGCCATTTTTACTTTATTAATCCTGCCAATCCATCTTCTGAGATCTTCATCGATTTCTTTCTTCAGAGACAAGAAGTTCCTGTCATACAGATTTTTCACTTGCTTAGTTAGAGTCACACCATGGTATTTTATATTATTTGTGACTATTGTGAAGGGTGTTGTTTCCCAAATTTTTTTCTCAACCTTTTTATTCTTTGTGTAGAGGAAGGCCACTTATTTGCTTGAGTTAATTTTATATCCAGCTACTTTGCTGAAGTTGTTTATCAGGTTTAAGAGCTCTCTGGTGAAATGTTTGGGGTCACTTAAGTATACTATCATATCATCAGCAAATAGTGATAATTTGACTTCTTCCTTTCCAATTTATATCCATTTGACATCCTTTTGTTGTCTAATTGTTCTGGCTATTGTACTCTTCAAATACAATATTGAATAGGTAGGGAGAGAGTGGGCAGCCTTGCCTAGTCCCTGATTTTAGTGGGATTGCTTCAAGGTTCTCTCCATTTAGTTTGATGTTGGCTACTGGTTTGCTGTATATTGCTTTTACTATGTTTAAGTATGGGCCTTGAATTCCTGATCTTTCCAAGATTTTTATCATGATGGGGTGTTAGATTTTGTCAAATGCTTTCTCAGCGTCTAATGAGATGATCATATGGGTTTCTCCTTTGAGTTTGTTTATTTTTTTATTAGATATTTTCTTTATTTACATTTCAAAATATATCTCCTCTCCTGGTTACTCCTCTGAAAAAGATATTCAAAATATATCTCGTCTCCTGGCTACTCCTCTGAAAAAAATATCAAAAACAAAAACAAAAAGCTAACCATATTTCCTCCCTCTGCTCATGAACTTACCCTCTCCCACTTCCTGGCCTGGGCATTCCCCTACATTGGGGCATAAACCTCACAGAACCAAGGGACTCTCCTCCCACTGACTAAGCCATCCTCTGCTAGATATATGCTGCTGGGGCCATGAGTCTCATCATGTGTGCTCTTTGGCTGTTGATTTAGTCCCTGGGAGCTCTGAGGGTACTAGTTAGTTCATACTGTTATTTGTCCTAAGGGGCTGCAAATCCTTCAGTTCCTTGGGTCCTTTCTCCAGCTCCTTCATTGGGGACCCTATGCACAGTCCAATGGATGACTAAGAGTCTCTGCTTATTAGTCAAGCACTGTCAGAGCCTCTCAGGAGACAGCTATGTCAGGCTCCTGTCAGCCAGCACTTGCTGACAGACACAATAGTGTCTGGGTTTGATGATTGAGTATGGAAAGGATTACCATGTGAAGCAGTCTCGGGATTGTCCATCTTTCAGTCTCTGCTCCATAGAGTCTTTTAGTTTGTTTATGAAGTGGATTACATTGATGGATTTTCATATATTGAACCATCCCTGCATCCCTGGGATGAAGCCTACTTGATCATGATATCATTGCATCGATATTCATAAGGGAAATTGGACTGAAGTTTTCTTTCTTTGTTAGGTCTTTGGGTGGTTAAGGTATCAGAGTCTTTGAAGCTTCATAGAATGAATTGGGTATAGTACCTCCTGTTTCTATTTGTGGAATAGTTTGATGAGTATTGGTATTAGTTCTTCTTTGAAGATCTGATAAAACTCTGCACTAAACCCATCTGATCCTGGTGTTTTTTTGGTTGGGAGACTAAATGAATCTTTCTATTTTGGTAGCAGAAATAGGACTGTTTACATCATTTATCTGATCTTGATTTAACTTTGGTACCTGGTATCTGCCTTGAAAATTGTCCATTTCATCCACGTTTGCTAGTTTTGTTGAGTACAAGCTTTTGTAGTAGTATCTGATGATTTTTTTGATTTCTTCGGTTTCTGTTGTAATGTCTTCATTTTCATTTCTGATCTTGTTAATTAGGATACTGTCTCTGTGCCCTCTAGATAGTCTGGCTAAGGGTTCATCTATTTTGTTGATTTTCTCAAAGAACCAGCTCCTGGTTTGGTTGATTCTTTGTATAGTTCTTTTTGTTTTCATTTGGTTGATTTCAGCCTTGAATTTTATTATTTACTGCCTCCAACTGCTCTTGGGTGAATTTGCTTCTTTTTGTTCTAGAGCTTTCATATATGCTGTCAAATTGCTGGTGTGTGCTCTCTCCAGTTTCTTTTTCAAGGCACTTAAAGCTATTAGTTTTCACTGGGTGGTGGTGGCGCACACCTTTGATCCCAGCACTTGGAAGGCAGAAGCAGGCGGATTTCTGAGTTTGAGGCCAGCCTGGTCTACAGAGTGAGTTCCAGGACAGCCTGGAAATAGAAATTTTTTAAATGAAAGTTGTTTTTATTCGACATTAGAATGGATACTTCAACATTTTTCTTGGGTCCATTTGCTTGGAAAATTGTTTTCACGCCTGTTATTCTAAGGTAGTGCCTGTCTTTGTCACTAAGGTGGGCTTCCAGTATGCAACAAAACGTTGAGTCCTGTTTATGTACCCAGTCTGATAGCCTATGTCTTTTTATTGAGGAATTGAGTCCATTGATATTAATAGATATTAAGGAAAAGTAATTGTTGCTTCCTGTTATTTTTGTTGTTAGAGTTGGAATTCTGTTCATGTGGCTGTCTCTTTTAGTTTTGTTGAAAGATTACTTTCTTGCTTTTTCTAGAATGTAGTTTCCCTCCTTGTGTTGGAGTTTTTCATTTATTATCCTTTGAAGGGCTGGATTTGTGGAAAGATATTATATAAATTTGATTTTGTCATGGAATACTTTGGTTTCTTTATCTATAGTAATTGAGAGTTTTGCTGGGCATTGTTCCCTGGGCTGGCATTTGTGTTCTCTTAGGGTCTGTATGACTTCTGCCCAGGATCTTCCGGCTTTCATAGTCTTTGGCGAGAAATCTGGTGTAATTCTGATAGGCCTGCCTGTATATGTTACTTGACCTTTTTCCTTTACTGCTTTTAATATTCTTTCTTTGTTTTATACATTGGGTATGCTGTCAAATTGCTGGCATATGCTCTCTCCAATTTCTTTATGTTGAAGATATTTACTGGCCCTTTAAGTTGGAAGTCTTCACTCTCTTCTATACCTATCATTCTTAGGTTTGGTCTTCTCATTGCGTCCTGGATTTGCTGGATGTTTTGGGTTAGGAACTTTTTGCATTTTGCATTTTCTTTGATACAAGAGCTACAAATGTCAAGCAAAGCATTCAGTCTCATCTTTGTTGTTCTCTTTCCTACAAGCCACCACCCAAGTTAATTGTCTATGTCTCCCTTGGGTATATAA
>NW_022196913.1:32370003-32372054 GCF_008632895.1 Mastomys coucha
ATGGTGTGTCCAGGACTTGCTATGGTGGGAGAATTGAGTTCTGATGATGGCAAGTAACCTTGGTTTGTGTTGTTTATTTTCTTATGCTTGCCCCCTGCCTTCAAGTTATCTCTAGTGCTACCTGCCCTTGCTAAATCTGACTGGAGTCAGTCCTTCCTGTGATCCTGGTTGTATCAGAACTCCTCAGAGTCAGGCAGTCTCTCTGACCCTGTGATTCTAGGATCCTGTGACTCTGAGCTTGTTAGAGCACTTGGGAGTGCAGCAACTTCCTCTGGGTGTTGTGGGACTGGCTGTGGAGCTTGCACCCAAGGTCCACTCAGGACACCAGCCCAGAGAGATCAGAAGGAACCCAAGCCACTCTGCTGGTGGAGTTCCTGTGTGCCTGGTAAATAGTAAATTTTAGAAAGTTGAACAGACAAGAAGACAGTAAAGTAGAAAAGTGGTTGGGAGTTTGAAACTCAAGTGAAAAACTGAGATGACAGATTTAGTTGGGACCAAAATAGCAAAAATGTCATTTGAATAACTTCTAAACTTAGAGATTATTATGTGGTGCTTTTTCTTCAAAAGAAAATATGAAGTGAAAAGATTAATACTCTGCTCATGGATTCATTGACTCAATTTCCTAACTCCAACTAACTGTTTGGGTTTTTTTCCACCATCCTCATGATAAAAAGTATCCTCTGGGAGAAAAGGAATCCCCTTCCATATGCTACTCTTCCTCCCTCCCTATTCCAAACAGCAAAATCAAAGCCAAGAATGCAGGTGGGTACTCAGCCTCACTCATTCTTCAACCACACAAGCAGTGCTGGATCTGCTGTGCTGTAGGCCACTGTAGGCACTTTCTCAGGTATGCTCATCACACCTGCAGGAAAATGGAGGCAATCCAAGGAAAATTACATTACATAGCTGATAAATTATAAACAAAATGAAATTGAAAGTAGCCTTGTACCAAATCCACAAATCATTCATGGTTTTCCCTGTTTTAACCATTGCTTGGCCCTGAGATTCAACCATTCTATTGGAACAACTGATTTGAACTTACATAGTTAAATTTACATTACATACAATTGGAATTACATTTATCACATGTTCCCAAAGTCCTACAGTAGGAAGGAAGCATATTGCATTACTGACAACCACAGTACCTGACTATTATTTGGTAATTAGGTTAATCTTGAGAAAAATGAGAACTACCCTGCCTGGTGGTCAATAAGGACTCTTACCTTTTTGTTTTTCATAGCTGATTTATTGTCTTTAAAATGATGGGGGAAAAAAGATCACGAATTACTGCAATGTCTTGAACTATCAAATGGTCCACAGTAAATATTAAATTCCCACCCATTCCATCTGTTTCTGAAATGATCCTGAGTGATACATCCTTTGGGGGCTTGTTTTAGTTTTATACCTTTACAATGCATGCTGAAAAATAATGGGACTCCTCTTATAGAATTAAAACTGAGGTTTGATAAGTTTCAGTGCCTACCCAATTTAATTTCTCTAAGCTTCATTGTTCATTTAATACTAAATATATCCAAATCATTGAGACTTTACTGTAAATATGGATAATTTTGCATTTTTTGGAAATAATCTGTTCTAGACTTGGTTTCATTCTGTTATCACACTATTACTGTTATTCTGGCTACAGCAGAATGGTTTATTCAAATGATACCTTATGTTGAAAACTATATAAGAAGAAGAAAGTAGAGCTGCTGTGTTTGGTCATTATACTCCTTTGAATTATCCATAACTCTTCCTCCTCACAGTGATAAGACATTTACATCTAGACTGGATTTTTCTCTGTAAGCATTGACAGGAAAATGTCTCCATGGATCAGAGACCTTTATGATCACTTCCACAGTGATTTTCCAAAGTCTCAACCTCAGTCTTCATAGCAGCACTCTGAAACTTGTATTTTATAAAACTGAAATGTTATTTGTTACCATAACCTCCCATGCATTATCATATTCTATGTCAGTGCTCCATAACCTCTTGATTATGTACAAAATATAACCTCCCTGGTATAATTCAGTTGCTGATATTCCTGTATATGA
>NW_022196913.1:32372083-32374504 GCF_008632895.1 Mastomys coucha
CACACACACACACACACACACACACATATATATATATGTGAGTCACTTTTCTCTACACACATACATATTTATATACATATATGTGTATATATGTATATATATGTGTGTGTGTGTTATATGTGTGTATGTGTGTGATATGTGTGTGTATGTGTGTGTGCGATATGTGTGTGTGTGTGTATCATATACAGGAATCTCAGCAACTGAATTATACCAGGGAGGTTACATTTTGTACATACTCAAGAGGTCATGGAGCACTGATACATGAATTTTAGCATGGGATTCTAGTGTGTTCTGAAATATTTATAACACTAAAGTAAGAAGCAGAAATAAGATTCAGAATTTTAAAACAATCCTGGATGTAACAAAAGAAATGTTCTTCAAAGCATTAGCAATTTGGGTGTGTGGTTAAAGAAAATCCACTCTGCTATGCGGAACACTCTAGAAATCCAATAGATGAAGAAAAATATTTCAATAATATTGAACAATTAAGGCAAACAGGGGAGAGGGCATTCCAAAACTGAACATAGGATGGTATTTAATATTAGGCTTTTCTTCAAACCTTGTCTCTTTTGACCTCAGAGTCTTGCTTCATCCCTTCCCATCCCACAGACTTCATCTCTTATAACAGAGCATGGCAATTCTGTGTACTATTATTAATGAGCTGCAGCAATGAAGCCACCAAATGTTCTAGATTGCTAAGAGAGAGTTGACAGACTGAGCTGAGTCACTTTTCTCTACACTAAGGACATAGAGCCTTAGGGGTTGTAGCTGTGATTTTCAGGTGTTATTTTGTGACTTTGTGGAAAATGTCTGTATTGTTAGGCAGGGTAATTGTTAATAGAGAAAAATCACTCCTGGGATTGAGAAGAAGGGAAGATTGACATTTCACTCTTCAGGTCAATTAGGTCTAATGAATTCAACTTTCTGATTTACTTTATATCTGCATGAACAGACAAAGGAGAGAATTGTTACAAACCTCAGGGAGACAATAGTCGTGATGCACAGCTGCAGCTGTGGTCATGATGCATGGGATTCCTTGAAATTAGTTGGTAGAACAATGTCTTGGAGTCACTTTTGTTTATTAGTGATGGAAGAAGAAGCAGACACCATAAAACATCCCACAAATGGTAAAGTTGTGTAGTGGATAAAACAAATAAATTTTACCAGGGAAAGATTTCCAGCTAAACTACACTATCTTTAAATATATCAACTGCTAAGGGGCTTCAGTGCCCATTTGCATGTTGCATGAAAGGGATGTGTGCTCTTTAGAAGGAAATTCAGATTAAGCCCATCTAACAAACTCATAAGACTATTATGTCAGGATGTTCCATTTCTTCTGATCTCATATTCAATTGCAACAATAACACATGTATGGAAATCCAAATAAGACAAGGTGAAGAAAATGTAAGAACTGCTCATGACTACCTTTCCTATCATGTGACTCAAACCATCAGACAATGAGAAGAAAGTACTTTAAATACAAGACGGAGTTGAAAGTAGCCCAGAGAGCTCTACAAGATGCAGGGTGAAGGCATTGTAGTATATCTAAGATGATTCTGACAATGCAGAGGAGCATGGATGAAGACCATCCTTGGAAATACCTACAGCTATTTCCTGCTTGGATCCTATCACTTTCTGGAGTAAAATTTTCATGGAACCTGGGGATATTGAAGTACATAATACTTATAGTTTTTTCTCTGTACAGTATGAAAATTGGCTCATGGTGGATGTGGATGGTCATAAAGTCCACTGAGGTGTCCATGTTCTTGGTAGAATAATGTCTCACTCCTCAAGTCGACTCACTTGACCTGCATTAACTCACTGTGATTCTGGGTCAAGTTGTATCATGTTTTCTTTTCAAGAAAAATGTTTTTTACAACAAATTTGGATAGGGAAGGCTAAATGTTTTTACTATGTTTCCTATTAAATGAACAAAAGAAAAAATTGCAAATTAATCTTTTCAATAAAATATTTTTAAAGCATTAGTTTTAAAACCCTAGGAAGATTCTCTTTACTCCTAAGTACACATCAGAAAAGGTGTAAAATTACAAAATGTTTTGAGAGGTAGATCACTATAACATATAAATGTTTCTGAGCATTTCCAAATCCATGGGATGGAGACTGAATATTTCCTGTTGACCATTTTACATCTCAAGATCTTGACATGAGTGACAACTTTTGCTGCATCTAATTCAGGCAGCGGAGAAGAATGTGATAAGCACAAGAGGGATTATTTAACAGATGTGAGGATAGCAGTCCAGATGAGACAGGGTAGTCTTCAACTTCCTCAGACTCAAGAAAAACCTAATCACCAAGTGATAGACATTTTTAAATGTGCTATTAACAATTATTCAGCCATAGTGGTTTAAAATGTTGAACAAAAATTTGAGAGAAACTTAGGAAATGCAAATCTTTGACCAA
>NW_022196913.1:32374514-32388929 GCF_008632895.1 Mastomys coucha
TGGTACCAGATGGAATATGTCCTCCAAAAAGTACAGAAGTTGCTTCTTGACAGTAGACATGGTTTTAGCCAAAGGAAAGAAGAGAAGTCAGTGTCAACTCTCCCAGGAAGGACTTTCCTGTGTCTTTGTGTCATCTCAGAGGTACCACTTGTGCATCTTGATTTTGTTAGTTCACCATTTTCCTTTTCTTACTTTCAATCAAATCTACCTCCCACATACCATAATGAATCAAAGCCACAGAAATGATGAGGATTGCACTTGGTGGTTTTAATGTGGACAAACCAGGGATGCTGTGATAAGATCTTCAAAATCTCAAGAGATCTCCATTCTGCCCAGAAAGCGTACTGCCAAATTACTGAAGAGAAGAAGTTGCTATCTCCTGAAAGCCCTGTGTTGTGTATCTGAGTTTAATATCTTTGAGAAAGCCAGAGTATCCAACAACCCCTTAGGCATGAGAATGCCTATATTACACTCTCACAGGACAGAGATACTTCAAATGCATTGGTGCCTACCAGCGACATAGCTTTCATGAATAAGAAAAGGCAAACTAAATTTTTTTTTTGTACTAACATCATGGCAGCATTGGGCTTTGAGTATTGTACTGTCGAGTGACTAGCTCTTAATTAATAGTCATTTTTCCTCCACTTTCTCCCATATTTTAAAATAATTAATGTGTATAGTGGGGGTACAGAGTACTGGTTCAAAAAACAAAATTATAAAAGAACACAAATTACAAGTGTTCCATGTAATTTGATAATTGTTCATATTTGATCATTTTTAATTCACATCATTAAGATTTGGTTATTTCAAAAAATATGATGGGAAGATTTATAATAATTACTATTCAGAGTATTTTTTGCATCAGAGGCTATAGTTGCAACATGCAAAACAAAAATACTATTTCACAAGATGCATGTGTAAAGACTGAGAAGGCAGCAATTTCGCATGGAAACAACTAGGTACGAAAAGACAGAGTAAACCCATCAATATTTGAAAGTCAAAAAGACATGGGATGGTAGTCAATAATATAAAATATTACCAAAGAAGAGCTTTAGCCACGTGATAAAACAAAAGACAGCTCTGCTTTCTTTCTTACACCTATATGCAAATATAAATTTAATTGTGCTAGTTCAAATAAGTACTTAAGTTTCAATAGAAAAGTAGATTCAAACTGATGAACAGGTGCTACGCACACCCGTCTACTCCAGTCGCTGGTATCCCCTAACTCAGACGTGTTCCAGATTAGTCTTTCCAATCATCAACATGCCCTCATAGTTAGGCATAAAGGTACCCCAAGTAATGATTCATAAATGGCTAAGATTGGGCACTGTTTTCTGGCCAGCACAATGTTTCCAACTATCCTAGTTTAATACCAAGCTGTCCATAGCTTGCAATTACTCTCAAAGTATCTGCCTCGCCAGAGCTAGCAATAGAGGTCGAGTACATTCCTTAGGGCAATAGATAATTTACAATAGTTAGAAATGTTTTACATACTAGAGAGTAATGAAGGGTTTCCCTCACTCAAGGACATTAGCTAAAAGTGTTAGGTCAGAACTCCCCACTGCTTGCCCCCAGCTAGACCCAGAGAATTAGCAGGAAATGCTAGATTGAAACCTGGTCATTGCCTCCAGCAGAATCAGAGAATTAGCCTAGGAATACCAAAATGCCTCAACAGGGAGATTTCCACTCCTCTTCCTCCTGCTTCACACCTAGCTACCAGACTCTACTGACCTTGATGTGCGGTCACTTGCCTACATGACTCTTGACATCTGCCCTGCTTGCTGTATGGTATTTAAGCCTGAATCTCACCTTGCACAAATACATTCAGATTCACCACACTCTTGTGTCTCATCCCGTGGAAATTGGGGTCCCCGCAACAAACCCGGTCCACGGCACACAGAGATGTGTCTAAAATAGGCAAAGTTTCTAGTAAATTATGGAACACATATAAAGTCACATCCCATGCCATTTTACTGATAATTTATCAGCCAGATAGTATGGTTCTCCAGAGATTGTTACTCTTCCTCCATTTTCTGGCCATTGTGAAGACCACACCTAATGTAGTGCCTTTCATGGCTTACAACCCAGCACAGCCAGAGCACCTCTTCAGTTGTTTTGGTAAAAATCCAAGATGGAGGACACACTGCATCTTTTTGGTTTGCATCCTATTGTGTGGATGTAGGAGGAATGGGGGATGGAGGAGGGAAGGATTGTAACAGTTCAGGCAGAGCCTGAACCTGACATCTCGTCTAATGGCATAGTTGTGATACTGGAAATGACCAAAACTCCAGCTGGTTGGAGTGTGAAAACTGAGTCAGTGGGCAAATTATTACTGTGTTTGGTCCCTTGCACCCCTAAAATATAAGCAATCCATAAACTCTTTGCATTTTCCACTTACTTTCAATGAATTTCTGTCCTCACTTTTGTTCTAGCATCCCAAGCTGTTCTCCACTTTACTCTTCTCTACCTGTCAGCCTCTGGCTTCCATTTGGTCCCTAGATATTCACAGTCTAAATGGCCTACTGAGTAATGTAGTTGTTATTAATCCAGTTCTCATGAAAACATTATTTAGAATATAAAGGCAAGTGCTTGACACTAGCATGTCTTTCCATTGATAAAACCATTTGGCTTGAAACAATTTCCCAAAGCCACACATTTGCTACTAGTGTCTACCTTAGCTGACAACTGAAAGTTTCATTAGGTTGAATCATAGCTACTACTCACTAGCACAGTTATCAGGAAATGTTACTTGCTTGTTTGTGAAATGGTGACAAATTAGATCCATAGACTCCCATGGTCTCATTCCAGATAATTTGTCAATTTCAATTGTGCCAGCATTTTTCAAATGGATCATTCTTTGCTCTGAAGCTGCCCTGTGCACTGGAGGCTATGTGGACATCACCCTAGTGTCTATACATGAAATAGTACATGTGAAGCAACATAGTTACTACCTATTACCTATTGTCACATATTTCTGAAACATGGATGGCTCTCCTGTTTGAAAAACACTGGTCATTCCACTCCCTGTTCTTCTTCCACAAATCTTCCTATGTAACCCTCCTTTATCTCTTTCAAGTTTATGGCCTCTTTTCTCATTAATTGTTGTTACATGCATTTATGTACCCATTCAGGTTTTTTTTAATATATTATCAAAAATACAAAGGCAAAAACTTGGACTAGCAAGCTTTTCTTTTAGCAAATTCATTTGGCTTGTGTCAAATCTTCATGAGAGTGTAAGGCACACATCTGTCTACCTTAGGCTAAGAACTGCAAGTTTCATTAGGTTTATTCAAGTCACCCACTCCAGAGCAGTGACCTGGAAGCAAAAGAGAGAACCTGCTTCATTTTGGAATTATGACAAATTGGACCTAGAGATTACTGTTGTCTCATTCCCGATAAATTCCTAATTTGAGATAGATCATTCCTTGTCCTGAGGCTGTCATGAGCATTTGAGATCCTGCCAAGATCTTCCTAGTTCCTATATAAGAGATGCCAATAATACAAATACCTGTTATCCCTATGTCAATAAAGACAACACAAACTCTAGAAATCACTACATTTCTCTGGAAAAAGGAATTTTTGTTTGTTCTAAGAGTCTATTGTGTCCTGTTCCTTTTAGAGCAAAGATTATAGATTTCTCAACCTACTGCATGAATCCAAGAAAATATTGTAACCAAGTGTAAAATTATTAGTGCAGAATTATGAGGAGCATGCAGAAAGAAATATTTACAGGTGTGCAGTGAAGTCAAAGAGAGCTGCATCTCTGAAAAATCTCTGCAGTGTGGATATCAGCAGAGGAGAACTACTTCTCTAGAATGTTCAATTAACACTCTACCACCTATGCTGCCCATCAAACCACCTCCAAAGATGTGTGGACATAGGATGCAAGAGGAAGTGATATGTAAAATACCAACTAAGGGTTCTGTGACTGTGACTCTTTGGGAAAAGTTGACAGTCTCATCACCATTGTGGCAATCCTAGCTACATCTATATTTTTCATTATTTCTACACATGGCCTTCAGTTAGATCATAGACCAGCACTCACAGATGTCACTGAAGAGAAATGAAGCAATTTCCTAACACTTCTTCCATTCCCTCAGGCTCTTATACTTTTCTGCCAACACTTCAGCAAAGTTTCCTGATCAATGAAATGTATGAAAAACTTCCTTTTGATTCCTTTATGAGCTTTAGGACACAAGGTCACAGTAACAATAACTCTCTCCCAGTAACCACCAACCACTGTGGAACTGGTCTTTGCTACTCTACTCTGACAACAGCTGTCATGTGTGGTATAAATATATTTTTAAAAGTTCATAGGAACAACACATCTACTTATCAAGCAAGCTTTCCTATTGGGCAAGATTAGTGATTAGTTGGTTGTGTCCATAAATGTTGTGCTACTATTGGCATAGCAGTTATATTTTGTCTGACTTTGTAATTGTCTTAAGGTGCAGTTTAGCAGGACAATTCTTGACCCTTCACCTCAGAATCCAACATAGTATATTTGACATTAACAAATCAGCAGGCACATTGCCAGTCTCTAGCTCAGGCCCATACTTAGTTATTCATACACTGAAAGCAGAACCTATTATATCTTTATCAATAACTTCTTAATATTTGTTTTTTGGCTTATATACAACTCCAGTGCTTGTGCTCTGTGGAAGGGTTTAGGGTCTCCCTTGTTTAAAAAAAAAAAAACTCCAAGGACAAGAGCCAACTAGTCAGTGACATTTGTCAATAACCTTATGGCTCTTTTGCATCTTTGAGCAACATGCATAAGACTTACTTTCACATTCTTAGCTGCTATATTTAGTATTCTTCTAGATGGTTTTCTGAATCTTCAAGACATGAGGTGCCAGTGTTATCTAATATCAGCTTTTACAGGAGTGTGCATGATGTCTAAAGACTTCCTATGGTCTTCTCCTAGCAAGTAACATTCATTTTGGAATTCAGCACCCAAGAGAATCTTACAAATATTAGCCATATCTGCTAATGTATAAAAAGATCCCATAACTTTTTTTTTTCAATCATTTCCTCCAAGAAGCAAAGTTGAACTCTACAGGCTCTATATGGATCACTATTTATTTAACTCTTGGTAGTGAACTATTATTCTCCATAAATGATCAGGTTTTCTCAACCTCGGAGATTCCCTGGGAGCCATCCGGGTGTTAGCAATCTGTACTATTAGGCCTGACATGGTGTCAATAGATGAGAGGACTCATTGTCTTCTGCAGTACTATTCCAGTGCACAAGATACATGAAGCTGATGGGATTCAGATTGGTCCCTTACTGACCGTATATTTCTGCTGAAAGTTTGTAGCTTTTTGTGAATAATGCCCCATCTTTGGCATTCCTTCCTATTCTATCATTCCTTCCAAATAATCAAATACAACTTACATCCCATCCCTCCTTGATGAAACTTCCCAACTCTACCATATATCACATGTACCAAAATCTCATTCATCCCTAAAATTTGCTTCTTATAGTGGAGATAGTAGCACTACAGGATGATTGCTTTGTATGCCTAGATCAAGTTAACTTCATTCCATCCCTCCCCTGCTGCTGTTCTCTCCAGTTCAGTTTAAGAACGCCATGAATTGGTGTTCACCTGATACCATTGTTCAAAAATAAAATATTTTTCCAACTCATAAGGGACTAAAGAATTCATAATTCAATATTATGTCTCCCGTTGCCCTACATGGCTTATAAACAACATTGACTGTCCTATTGGGAAACAGGCTGAAGTCGTTCCCTCCTTGGGAGATATCCTTTCTTCAGAACAGTAGGTGTACTGTCAAATCACTGACACCACTTCATCCATTCAGTGAACTACACCTCAGACTTAATAGGCTTTCTGAATCCCATCAGCATCCCATAGAATAGCTCTGTCATCCCCTTCTTATAAATTCATTTGATGTTATCAAAAATCTTCCTATATTCTCCCTTGAGAGACTTGCTTTGCTGATCCCGTCTTTGTTCCTTTAGTGCTTTATAAATTTATATGTCAATTATGGTCACTCTGATCTACAGAGCTTCTCTGCCTGTGGCTGTGGTGTTATTTATATGAGCATTTGGGCTCTATGTTTGTATCTTCTTTATATCTGCCCTTAAAAAAATCTGTGGATGTCTCTTGCCTTACTTTGGTTATCACCTGAGAGTAGTGACTTTATTGTATTAAAAATATATAGTCAGATATCTGGGACTGTTGTATTTTTAGGAAATTTGCATAAAATCAGAATACATTTTTGAGGCTCTTTATTGTTGTGTATAGACTGGAGAATATCAAATCTATGGTCTTTTGATGGCCCCTTCACAAAATTCTACCTGTCTATTGTCTTTATCATCTGAGAATGCCCTCTAAATTGGTCCTTTGGTGTGTCATGTCATTTGGTATTATAGTCTGCATTAGTAATAACAGGCAAGCTGTAGATTGATAGTCTGATCATTGAAGTAGCAATTATAATGCAGAAGGGAATGCTGGAGATTTATGTCATGGAAGCCTTACAAAGCCAGCATTTACCACTGAAAAAGAAATCTTGGTCTTGGCTGACTGATACTCATCACTGGCTGGGTACAGATGCAATTCAGAGTCCAACATGTCCTATGGTTCATTGTGATGCTGGAATCTGCATCCTCAGTGGGGATGTAAGTTGCCAATGATACATGCAGTATATGAATTTGTACATAAATTTCATGTACACATAAGAAAGCCTACAGAGTGCAAAATCCTGTACTAATGTGTGTGCACACCTCAGCATTTAGTGCATGAGCTCCTATTGAATTGCTGATCATTTTTTCCATTCACATCCATGTCTTCTCACTTGGTAGTACACTATCACTTTCTTTCTCATTATTTCTTGTGTTTGTAAAAAGTTAAATTATCATACATAGTATTAGGTTTTATGAAGAGATGAATCTTCAAAGAAAGTGCTTTTTTATTAGTTCCCACATCCTTCCTCTCTTCTCTCAATAACCCTGAAATGACTTTGTCCTATATATTACAGTGTAAGTCTCCATTCTACTTTTGTGTCACGTGTGCCCTATAGACTGTTTTCCTACCTCAACTGTGCTTTGCCCAGTCTCACAGTCCCCTTCAAAATTTCACAACCTATATCCTCACTCCCCCTCCCTCTTCTTTATGTAAATTGTAAGCAAGATTTTACAGAGAAAAGAACATGGAATATTTGTCTGTTTGACTTTGGGTCATTTTATTTAAATTCCCTTTCCTATAAATTTTGATTTTTTCTTTATCACTGAATAAAATCCTATTGTGTACACATAATTTCAAACAAACTGTCTCTGTTTCTGTTGCAATTGTGTGTCTCTATTCAATTTCTTGTATGAAGGGGGTGTAAGAATTTGTAACCCCTGAAGAGTGTGCTACAAATCTTGATACCTGGTGACTTTATTCACAATATAAACTTATCTAGATGGAAGTTTCTGGCATCTGAAGATAAGGGATTAACAGTCCTTCGAGCCCACCCTAGTAGACTCTAACTGATGGTGGCCTCTAGAGGGACTCCAGGAGTCTGGTTCCATGCTATAAAACCATCTAACAGGAAAGCACTTCAGAGGAACACTCTCAATTCTAGGTTGGAAGGAATGCCCACATCTGCTCTAAGAGGTGTTTAGGAGGACTATTTCTACTTGTCCTAGTTGGGATTACTATTGCTATGATGAAATACCATGACAAAAACCACAATGGAGAGGAACAGATTTATTTGGCTTACACTTTCATATCATAGTCTATCACCAAAGGAAATCAGTGCAGGAACTCAAACAAGGTAGGAACCTGGAGGCAGGAACTGATGCAGAAACCATGGAGGAATGCTGCTTACTGGCTTACTCAGCCTACTTCAGTGCTTCTCAATCTTCCTACGTCTGTGATCTTTTAATACAGTTCCTCATGTTATGGTGACCTTCAACCATAAAATTGTTCCAATTGCTACTTAATAACTGCAATTTTGCTGTGTTTGAATCATAATATAAATATCTGTTATGCATGATAGCTAATATGCAACCACTGTTAAGAGGGGGACACAACCCATAGATTGAGATCTACTGTCCCACATTTTTATAGAACCCAGGATCATTTTATAGAACCCAGGGGTGGCACCACCCACAATTAGGCTGGGCCATTTCACATCAATCATTAAGTAAATACACTACAAGTTTACCTGCAGCCTGATCTTATGGAGGCATTTTCTCAACTCAGGTTCCTCCCTCTCAGATGACTATTGCTGGTATCAAGTTGACATAAAACTAGGCAACACATTGGAGTTCTGTTTAGGAAACTTCCCCCTGTGTCAATGAGTTCAAGGCTCTTTCCCACTTTCTCTTCTATTAGATCAGTGTGCCAGGTTTTATGTTGAGGTCCTTGATCTACTTGAACTTGAGCTTTGTGCAAGGTGACAATATGGGTCCATTTTCATTTTTCTCCATATTGAAAGCCAGTTAGACCAGCACCATTTATTGAAGATGCTTTCTTTTTTCCGTTGTATGTGTTTGGCTTCTTTGTCAAAGATCAAGTGTCTATAAGTGTATGGTTTTATTTCTGGGTCTTCAGTTCTATTCCATTAATCAATGTGTCTGTCTCTGTAGCAATACCATGCAGTTTTTAATAACTATTGCTCTGTAGTAAAGCTTGAGGTCAGGGATGGTGATTCCTCCATTCTTAGAACTTCAGTGGCTCAAGCTCTAAGATCAAGAATTGATAAATGAGACCTCATTAAACTAGAAAGCTCCTGTAAGGTAAAAGATATAGCCAATAAGACAAATGCACACCCTACGGATTAGGAAAAAAAAAATCTTCACTAACCCCAAATTCAATAGAGAGCTAATATCCAAAATATATAAAGAACTCAAGAAGCTAGCACCCCAAAAACCAAACAATCCAATCAAAAAACTGGGTATAAAACCAAACTGAGAAATCACAACAGAGGAATCTCGAATGTCTGAGAAGCCCCTAAAGAAATGTTCAAATTTCTTAGTGATCAGAGAAATGCAAATCAAAATGACCCTGAGATTCTACCTTACACCAATCAGAATGGCTAAGATCAAAACCTCAGGTGACAATACATGTTGGTGAGGATGTACAGAAAGAGGAACACTCCTTCATGGCTCTTGGGATTGCAAACTGGTACAACTACTCTGGAAATCAATCTGAAAGCCCTCAGAAATTTGGAAATAGATCTACCTGAAGACCCACGAATACCAGTCTTGGGAATATACCCAAAAGATGCCCCACCATCCCACAAGGGCATATATTCCATTGTTTTCATAGCGACCTTATTTGTGATAGCCAGAAACTGGAAACAACCCATATGCCCAATGACGGAAGAATGGATAAAGAAAATGTGGTTCATTTACACTATGGAATACTACTCAGATATTAAGAATGAGGACATCCTGAGTTTTGCATGAAAATAGATGGAACTAGAAAAGATGAACCTGAGTGAGGTAACCCAGACCCAAAAGGACATGCATATATTCACTAATAAGTGGATATTAGCAAAAAAAAAAAAAAAAAAAAAAAAAAAAGTACAGAATACCCAAGATACAGTCCACAGAACTCAAAAGGTAATCAAGATGAAGGACTCAAGTGAGGAGGCCTCAGTCCCACTTGAGAGGGATAAGAAAGCAATCCCAAGTGGGGAGGAAGGGAAGGACCTGGGAGGGAAAGTAGACAGAGCATGGGGGAGGGAGAGGGCAACCTGATATAGTACTGGGTGAGGGAAAAGGACTGAAGCCCTGAGGGCCAGAAGAAAGAATGGAAACAGGCAACTTCAGGAGGTAGAAGGTTGGAGAGACACTCTAGAATGCACCAGAGACCTTGGAGGACTCTCAGGACAAAAAAGGGAGGAACCTTAGATGAAAGGTCCAACAGTAGAGAGAGGGAACTTAAAGAGCCCACCTCCAGCAGGAAGATAGGGCATCAAATGAGGGAGGGGGTTGCCATCCCACAGTCAAAGCTCTCACCCTTAATTGTTCCTGTCTGAAAGAACTACAGGGATGGAAATGGAGAAGAGCCTAAGGAAAAGAAGTTCCAGCAACAGGCCCAAGATGGGATCCAGCTCAAAAGGAGGTCCCAGAGACTGACACTATTACTGAGGATATGGAATGCTACAAAAGAGGACTTAGCATGACCACACTCTGAAAGACCCAACAAGCAGATGAAAGAGTCAGATGCAGATATTTGCACCCAACCAATGGACAGAAGCAGCTGACCCCTGTTGTTGAATTTGGAAGACTGAAAAAAGCTGAGGAGAAGAGTGATCCTGTAGGAGGACCAGCAGTCTCAATTAATCTGGACCCCACCAAGATCTTTCAAACAGTGGACCACCAAACAGACAGCATACACCAGCTGATATGAGGCCCCCAACACACATACAGTAGAGGACTGCCAGGTCTGTGTTCAATCAGAGATGATGCACCTAACTCTCAAGAGACTGGAAGCCCCAAGGAGTTTAGAGGTCAGGTATGGTGGAGGGCTGGGGATGGGAACATCCTCTTGAAGACAGGGGTTGGGAAAAAAGGCATATGGATAATACATGGGAAATGTCAGTGTCTATCAAATTTAATTTCTCCAAAATTCATTGTTCTTCTAATACCAAATATATCAGAATCATTGAGATATTACTGTAAATATGAATAATTTTGTATTTTGTGCAAATAATCAGTTCTAGACTTGGTTTCATTCTGTTACCACACTATTACTATTTTTCTGGCTGCAGCACAATAGCTTATTCAAATGATACCTTATGTTGAAAACTGTATAATAAGAAGAAAGTAGAGCCGCTGTGTTTGGTCATTATACTCCTTTGAATTATCCATAATAACTCCTCCTCCTCACAGTGATAAGACATTTATACCTAGACTGGATTTTTCTCTGTAAGCATTGACAGGAAAATGTCTCCATGGATCAGGGACCTTTATGATCACTTCCACGGTCATTTTCCAAAGTCTAAACCTCAAGCTTCATATCAGCACTCTGAAACTTGTACTTTATAAAACTGACATGTTATTTGTTACCATAACTTCCCATGCATTATCATCTTCTATGTTAGTAATAAGCACACATACACACACAAACACACACACATACACATACACACACACACACACACACACACATATATGTATATATATATGTATATATATATACATATATATATGTATGTATATATATCATAATGTGGGGGAAAAGGGACCTGAGAGGGAAAGGGGATGGGGGTGGGTGGAGAGGGGAACATGATTGGGTATTGAGTCGGGGAAAAGGGATGAAATTACTGAGGGCCAGCAGAAAGAATGGAAACATGCAACCACAGGAGGTAAGAGGTTGAGGGGACCCTTCACAATGTACTATAGAGCTGGAAGGTGAGAGACACTCAGGACTCAAAGAGAGGGACCTTAGATGAAATGCCCTATGCTGGGGAGAGGGAACTTGTAAAGCCCACCTCCAGCAGAAAAACAGGGCATCAAGTAAGGGAGGGGGTTGCCATCCTACAGTCAAAACTCATAATTGTTCCTGTCTAAAAGAACTACAGGGATGGAAATGGAGAGGAGTCTGAGAAAAAGAAGGTCCAGCGACGGGCCCAAAGTGGGATCCAGCTCATGGGAAGGCCCCAAGACCTGACACTATTACTGAGGCTATGGAGTACTCACAAAAAGGGACCTTTCATATCTGCCCTCCGAAAGACCCAACAAGCAGCCGAAAGAGTCAGATGCAGGCAGATATTTACAGCCAACTAATGGACAGAAGCTGCTGACCCCTGTGATTGAATTAGGGGAAAGCTGGAAAAAGCTGAAGAGAAGGGCGACCCTGTAGGAGGACCAGCGGTCTCAATTAACCTGATCCCGGAGATTTCTCAGATACTGGAACACGACAGCATATACCAGCTGATATGAGGCCCCCAACAGATATACAGCAGAGGTCTGTGTCCAATCAGAGAAGATTTTCTTTACTCTCAAGAGACCGGAGGCCCCAGGGAGTTTAGAGGTCTGGTGGGGTGAGGAGTGCGGACATCCTAGTGGAGACAGAGGAGCAAGAGGATGTATGGGATGTGGAACAGTCGGAGGGTGGACTGGGAAGGGAATAAAATCTGGAATTTAAAATAAAATAAGAGCTATACTTGTTACAAAACTTACTGAGACAGTTCCCATTCAACAAGGTCTTCATCCACAGTACTGGGTAGAGTCATAAATACTAGTTCCTCTTTGATCCCTTTAATTAATTCTTTTTTTTTTTTGTGGAAGATCGTTTCAGAAGCTAAATGCCATAGCATCTGGTTCTCTATCAAACTCTAATGTAGGAACTCTGAGCTGATCCCAGTGCATAACTTGCCACATTTGCCACTAAATGGCCCCCTTTGTCAGGATTTTGTTTCTCTCATCCCACTTTAAGTGCTTTGGAACTTGACAAATCCAAGTTACATGCAGGTCTCAATAATACAACCCTCTCAAATTTACTTGTAGACCTATGCTGATACATCAAAGCTCCATCTGGAGAGAAGACAGAAAACAACAAACATATGTACCCCACACTTGGTCAGTCACACTGTATTCTCTAACCACTTGCCCAGTTACTTTGTACCACAGGCATGCAAAGCATGAGAAAATAAGTTAGTCTCTGAAGATAACATAAAATATTTCTACTCTATATCAATCAAAGGGATGCACCTTTCAAAAAAGAACCTAACCAGATTTAGAAATTCATGAAAGTCTTACATCTCATAATAATTATGTCACTAATGGATAATGGAGCAATTGAAACTGGGAACACATGATGGCTAGAAACAAGCTGTGAGATGGCCTGCCAGAAAAAAAAATCACAATTCTTCATTTCTTCTCTCTGATTAACCAAATTTCAAACTAAATCCATTTTCCTTTACTAAATTTTCTGTTTCTAAATATATACTAAAACAAGGAACTGAGAAAGTAGATTTATGGATCTATTTGTCCAGGAGTAGTTTTAAATTCAGTTAACAATGAGGGAAAACCCTGGCTAGAGTTTCCCAGAGCTGGAAATACAGTGCAGGTGTTCTTTCCTGATGATGTGACCTTGAGGTGTGACACTGTCTATACAAGCATATGGGTGAACTGGTAAGGAAATGACTACTGATGTAATGAATACTGTAGTCATTAGGGTTTAGCTCTTGCAATCCAGACCTTGGTTTGCTTTATGTGCTTGGTTTCAATATTCAAAGATGATTCATGGAGATGCCTGACATTTTTCAGGCTCCCTTAACACACTTTCTGGTTGTGACAGGAAGGTTTAGATGTTGTTGGGCAGTGTTCATGTCCTTGCTCTATAAACCCCATTTGGGCATACTTATCTTTTGTTGGTTTCATCTTTGTCTTCCTCTTTGATGTGTGAAAGCCACATGGATGCCACCAAGGCAACTTTGCCCAGGCAGGTGATAGGAGATTAACTGACCCTCACTTGTTTGACGTTTAAACACTAGGTTATGACAAAATTTTTTACATTTTAGAATAAATATTCCAAAGTCCAACTTGTCTGTTTAAACTTGAATTTATATAAATTTTTGGAGATCTCTGCTATAGGCATGAGAAAAACAGTATTTTGGCTGTCATAATGGCTCCAATGAAAACCTCCAGGAGACTTGTCCTTTTATGATCTGCTGTGGCTCTCTGTATTAGTATAACTATTTATATTAAAAGTGGCATAGTGTGTATTTTTCTCACAAGTAACACAGAGTTGAACACCAGGCTTCTAAATCAGCATTCCATTAGAAGTTTCTCCAATTGAAGATCCCTAGGGCTCTGAAGAAAGGAGAATAATAAATTTTTGCTCTGGCCAACTTTGAGAGAGTGGAATTAGATCAAAATACAAACAGCACCAGGCCCATCCACAACACTTCCCCTTTTCTGTTCTAATGGCAAAACCTTCCTCTCAAATACCAAGCACAACTATTACCATATTGTAATTTATAAAGTATAAGATAGATCTAATACCTAGTCCATCATTTATGTCATTAAGATAGAATATTGTCGATCTTCTCTCTGGTGAGTTCCTAAGCCGGGAGCAGCCAGGCGGGAGGCACAGGCCCCACGAGTCGCAGGGGAGCCGCAGGGCAGCAGGGACAGGATCCTCTCAGCTTCCAAGTGACAGAGGTGGATCAGCAACCTTAGCTGCCCCCTTCCCTGCAAGTGGAGGGCCTGCCTCCAGGGACCTCCTTGACCCGGAGTCTCCGGTGAGAGCCACCATCTTCTCTCCTGTGAGTTTCTAAGACCAGAGCAGCCAACTGGGAGGCACAGGCCCCACGAATCTCCTGGATCTTGCAGGGCGTCAGGGACAGGACAAGCTCTAGTCAGAGTCACTAAGAATATCTAACACGAAAAATCAAGAGATGGTGAAAGGCAAACGCAAGAATCCTACCAACAGAAACCAAGACT
>NW_022196913.1:32391605-32391925 GCF_008632895.1 Mastomys coucha
AAATTCCAACTCAATTCTTCACAGACTTAGAAAGAGCAATTGGCAGATTCATCTGGAACAACAAAAGTTCCAATAGCCAAAACTATTCTCAACAATAAAGGAACCTCTGGTGGAATCACAATCCTGGACCTTAAGCTGTACTACAGAGCAATTGTGATAAAAACTGCATGGTATTGGTACAGTGACAGGCAGGTTGATCAATGGAACAGAACTGAAGACCCAGAAATGAACCCACACACCTATGGACACTTGATCTTTGACAAAGGAGCTGAAACCACCCAGTGGAAAAAAGACAGCATTTTCAACAGATGGTTCTGGCT
>NW_022196913.1:32393196-32397148 GCF_008632895.1 Mastomys coucha
ATTGTTCAGGCAGCATGTGTATAGTAGAGGATTGCAAATTCAATCATTAATAGGAGGAGAGGAGCTCGCCCTGTGAAAGTTCTGTGTCCCAATGTAGGGGAATGCCAGGGCCAGAAAGTGGGAGAAGGCAGGGTGGCAGGCATGGGGAAGTGGGAGGCAACAGGGGTTTGTTTTTGTTGTTTTTGTTTGTTTCTTTGTTTTTTGGAGGGGAAACTGGGAATGGAGAAATTTACATGTAAATAAAGAAAATATCTAAAAGAAAAAAAGATAGAATATTGTCATTTAACCTAAATTAAAAGACTTACATGATTCTACCTTGACTTATATCCAGGCTTTTGATAGTATGCCATCTGAAAAACTTCCTCTCAAATCTGTTCTCTCAAAGTAAAGAGCCTGAGTTGGCTATAAGTAGTTTTTCAACCCTGTCAGAAATCCAAGAATGACTAATATTAACTGAAAATATAAGGAAGCATAACATAGCTTCCAGAACTGAGACAAATTATAGGGACAGCTGCCTACCTATACAGCCCCAGTAGGTCAGTAAGTTGAAGCATCCACCTGTCTTCAGCCTTCTGCCCCATGATCATTTGACAGACCTAGAGAAACAGGAAATTAAGAACTAGCCTACTCTGTCTCAGCAGAACTAAGCTATCCTAACCTGTAAATTGTATCCTTTTTCTGATCAGTATTATGTCTGTAGATGAAATGAGGCAATTCTTGCCTATTGGCTGTCTCACCACAACTGGAGCAACTCTATTGATGCTCAATTTTTTCTTTGAATCCAAGAAAGGGATTGCTGTTAGGAGCATACTTGTCTCAACAACAAATGATTAAATGACATTAAATATCACATTCTGTGGATTTCTGACATTTTTGAAAACCAACTTTCTATGTAAAGTAATCTGGACTATTCTCCATTAACTCCTCTCAGCTATTCTAATTAAAATATCTGAAAACACCCCAATAATAAACTCAGAGCCATGAATTAGCTATTTGGCCCTGAACTCACAGGCTTAAACATCTCATATCAGTTTATAGTAACAGTTATAGAAGGACTGGATCTAATCCTTTTACTTTTAAAATTTCTGTATCAGTAGAAGAAATTTATACAATGAAAACCTAGATCTTGCATCAAAGTAAATTCTGTACCAAAATAAGAACTTATGACTTCAACTTAGTAACAATTAAAAATGATGTCTACCAAATGACATTATGGCTATACAATCAATTCTAGCTATTCCTCATTGTTCCAATTATCACCATTTCTACATTTCCTAGAAAGACAACCTATAATAACCACTTCCAGCCCCAAAGCCCAGGGAACTGGGTCAACGACTCTTCATAACTTCTTCATGCTGAATATTTTGAAGGTAAGGGTAGTATAGGCAAAATAAGGGAGTTAGTTAGCCTTAAGAAAGCCACACCAATGATTGACTTAGTCTCTGATGTCTGTGTCTTGACTGGATCCGGCTGAATGTACAGGACATCAGGAGTTCAAGCAAGTCAGTTCAGCATGTCTGAGGAGGGGATTCATCAAGGCTATATATTCTGTAATATACAAATCTCTAAACAAAATTTTAGTATCATCAAGATATATTTTTTTGTTTGATTCTCTGGAATCTAGTCCTCTGGGGAGGGGGTCTCCCTTTGTCATATCTGATTCATATAACTCTATAAGATGTAAACACACAAAAACAAAACCTTTTTCCCAAAAATAGCATATCCTTCAGTCAGCAACCAGGAAAGCTTGTAACCTGCCCTCTCTTCCAGAGGAATAATAAAACCACAAAACTCAAAATCACACCCATTTTGAAAGTTAAAACAAACCAAAACAAAATGAAGTAAGCTAAAATACTGTATGTGCCTAATCTTAGGCATTGTCTATTTTGCCAAGCAGGATAAAAAACCCAAGATTCCAGTGGAGACCACGTTAGACAGAATTTGAGTATCCTGTGAGGCATATAAAACAATCTTCTACCATCTTAGTGTTCGGCTTTCTGCTTAGAGCAGCCATCTCGTTATATCATTTATCTGTTTGGCTCTCTGCCTGAAGCCACAGACATATTTTATTAATACATGTTTAATATCTATCTGTTGATCTCTCCACTTGGAGCCATAGACAATCTAAAATAATACCTGTACATGGCAGGCAATATAATCACTGCCTTTCTACTCTGGAGTCAGTGACTAATTTTCCCTATCCTAGTTCCAAGCCACAGGTGAAATTCACCATGTGATTCGGACACAATCTGTATATAAATCTATCCTAAAAGGAAATAATACCAACTTTAAATTCACAGTTCAATCACTCTGCCCTAAAAGGAAGGCAAATTCATTCTTCTCCTAACTCAGAGCAGCCTGCAATTCCACACAGCAGTGGATCTCAGGGCCTGCTTTGTTTCAATTCCAGCACTTAAGTCACATGACTTGTCATAAGTCTAGATTTTTTTTTCTCCTTTCAACTCATTGCATTTCATTCTCGATGAACTTGGGAAGTTGTTAATTGTTGTATACATATTTGCGATTTTGATGTCTTCTTGCTTGGCACACCATTTAAAGTGTGTGTGTCTGTGTGTGTAGCAGTATTTAGCCTGTAGTATATAGGTATAGCATAGGCCTTCCCGTTATCCACAAAGGTCAGAAGAAGACATCAAATCCCCTGGAACTAGAGATAGACAATTGTGATCCAACATGTGGGTGCTAAGAATGGAACCTAGGTCCTCAGCAAGAGTGTCAGTGCTTTTAAACAATAAGCCATCTCTCCAGATCTTGAACAGATCTTGTTACATTGTGCAATGTTCTGTATTCTTTGTATGTAAGAATTTTATGTTGAAATCCCCAGTTATCTGATACTAATAGTAATTTTATTTTGTTTTATTTTTTCTGAGTAGATAGTATATATTTATGTATCACATTGGTGCCATGGCATTTCAATTTTTTCTTGTTATGTTTTCCTTTAAGCTAGTACACAAATGTGTGGGTGACTTTAAGCCATTTTCTTGTGTACATCTCCCTGTTTCTAGTTCTCATTTGCTTCTCTCCTAAATGTGTCCATCTTTTCTCCCCTCCTCCATGGTCCTGTCCTCTGGCAATATCTTCCTGTGTCTGCTTGTACATCAAATGTGAAGAATTTGATCTCTCCTTTCACATTTATGTGTGTTTCAAGGATAAAATTCAGCT
This sequence comes from Mastomys coucha, assembly GCF_008632895.1. Classification (NCBI taxonomy): domain Eukaryota; kingdom Metazoa; phylum Chordata; class Mammalia; order Rodentia; family Muridae; genus Mastomys; species Mastomys coucha. The sequence continues at coordinate 32,396,377 of NW_022196913.1, forward strand.
CATTGGGATACAGAAACAAATTCTTCTTTCCACTAAGCATGTCAAATACATATGTGTATGCATGCATAGTTGTGTATGGTTAAATCTGCTTTACATGTGAAAAGAAGATATGTGACATTTTGCCTATTTTCATTACCCATTTCTTTATTTCCCCTCCATGGCTCTCCTTTAGGTCCTATTCTCTACTCTTAGTTTCAATTCTGCTCTAATATAATATACATGTACTGTTTTTACTTATTTTAAACATACATGTTTGCATAAGACAGAAGCATGATGTTTGTCTTCAAATCTGGCTTCCTCTGCTCCTGTAAGGGCTGCAATGGTTTCCATTTCCACTCACAGTGGATAAAAATTGCTTTGTCTTCACATCTTTCTCAGTACTTGTTGAATTTCCTGCTGCAGTCCCTTCAGAATGATCTTCCAATGCTTATGTCCTGAAGGGTTCCCCTACCACTTCAATGTTCATAGTCCGTATTAACATTTGCACCCATTCTGAATTTAATGTGTACAGAGTTAGAACTACGAATATGTTTTTCTTCTTCAAAGTGTAGATACTGAGATTCCTGAGTATAATTTATTGGCAATCTATTTTCACACCTTACATGCAATGTATGTTTCAGGACCTTGGTGACTTTATTTCTGAGTCTCTTGCTCCATTTCATTGGCCCACATGTCTGTTTTAGTGCCAGGAACATTCTGTTTTTTTATTACAGGTATGGTACTTCACGAGAAATCAGGAATATGTTTCCTCCAGCATTGTCCTTAGAGTTCA
>NW_022196913.1:32398658-32401999 GCF_008632895.1 Mastomys coucha
AATATGCTTGTTAAATCAATCAGATGATGTCATCATAGAATTACATATACATTACTAAGAATATTATAAATATAATATTTTCATATCTTTTTATATTAGATATTTTCTTTATTTACATGTCGTATGATATCTCCTTTCCCAGTTTCCCCTCTGGGAAAAAAACCAATAAAATATAAATAAAACAAAAATAAAAACAAACAAACAAAAAAACCCTGTTCCCTCTCCCCTATCCCTGCTCAACAAACCTCCTTCTCCCATATCCTGGCCCTTGCATTCCACCACACTGGGGCATAGAACCTTCACAGGGCCAAGGGCCTCTCCTCCCATTGACCAACTCTGCTACATCCTCTGCTACATATGCAGCTGGAGCCATTAGTCCCATCATGTGTACTCTTTGGTTGATGGTTTAGTCCCTAGGAGGTCTAAGGGTACTAGTTAGTTCATTTTGTTGTTCCTCCTAAGGAACTGCAAACCCTTTAGCTCCTTGGGTCCTTTCTCTAGCTCCTTCATTGGGGACCCTGTACTCAGTTCAATGGATGGCTGTGAGCCTCTACTTCTGTATTAGTTGGGTACTGTCAGAGCCTCTCAGGAGATAGCTATATCAGGGACAAGACTATGTCTTAACTACCACTTCTACAAATAATCAACTTGTCTGGAAATTAAAGTATTTAAACATGATTTTCTCCCACATAAAAGGAGGATAATCCATTCTAACTTAAAATTACCTATAGTATGTAACATAATACATGGATGAGAAACATTTAATGGAAATTATTTTTGTGTCTTATTAATGTATTTATTTTTACTTGACTTACACAAGAAAGACACTCAATTGTTTTTCTCCAAAAATTATTTGCAAAAAAAAAAAAAAACACAAAGAATAGACCTATTGGATGCACATACCACTCAGTGGTAGAATTGTGTTCTAGAAGTAGGTGGGGTGGAAGAAAGGGGTATGTAGGTGGGACTGGGAGGAGAGGAGGGAAGGGGTCAATCATGATGTAAAGTGAATAAGTAAATTAATGAAAAAATAAAACTAACTCATGGCAACCTCAAAATTAACTAGAAAAATGAGGCAGCTCTTAGTTTAAGAGCTAAGTAAGAAAGAGAGAAAGAAAGGAAGAAAGAAAGAAAGAAAGAAAGAAAGAAAGAAAGAAAGAGAGAAAGAAAGAAAGGAGAAAGAAATGATATTGGTCATAAAATAATTTATATGATAGAAATTATAGTGTTCATACCTCCACAGCAAATAACTTCGCTGGGGTGAGTGAGCCTGCTGTTATACATGATGTATACCAAAGTTGGAATTTCTCTGAGGGGGTCAATTGGAAGTTGAACTTAGTATACAATCACAATCAAAACCGGTAGGGAAATCCAGCTGCAGGATGCATCACCAGGAAGCCATTGCAAAGCTATCCTGGAGTAGATCAGATATGTGAAGTCAGTGAATTGAGGGCATGTAGCAAAGGCCAAAAGCACCATCATCCATTTGACCTTGTCCAGAACAGGATGTCTGCATCTCGCCAGCTGCTTGGCCCTTTGAGATGCCTAAAGATGAGGAAGCCAAATGGATTATGGAGAATAATAGTGTATTTTCAGGAGCTAAATAAGTAGTGACTCACATACAGCCTGTTGAAGACACTTAAAGGAAATGATTCTAAAAGCAAGGGGATCTTGTATGGTTTCGTAACCCTTGTTGTTTCTAGGATATCCCTGAATGGTACATTACTCAATGACCTTCACTTGTGTAGACCAGGTAGCAAAAAATATTCAGATGCAATGCCCAATGCATTGAAAATTGTCATTAAAGAATATACATGAAAAAGCACAAAGCCATAATGTTACTGACATGTGACAATGACAAGGTACTTACTACCTGACTGTGCTTAACCAAGAAGGCCTCAAAGGCCCTCCACAAAGCATATGTGCTGCTCTTATATATGTCAAAATCAAAAGTGGAGAGCCTACGGATGAAGACATAGTAGGCTTTGGTTTTAGTGTATGGGTAAATAAGTCTGACCTGAGCTAGGGACCGGTAGTGTGCTTTCTGATTTGTTAAGGGTAAAATATACTGGATATTAGAGTGAAGGGTCAAGAAATGACCTACTAAGATGGTTGTTAACAAAATCACAGATCCAGGCAAAATATAACTTTTACTCCATTAGTGGCACAACATTCGTGGGAACAACCAACTAACTACTTTCTGATTTCATTAAAGACTTGTTTGAAATGGGAGCCCACATTTTGTATTTTTTTTTACAAGTTGTGAGAAAATCTGTGGCTGGGAGGGTCCTAACTTTTCCCAATAGGGAGGCTTACACTGTTACTTTGATGAATAAATGTGATATGCTGTAGTGGTTTGAATATGCTTGACCCATGGAATAGCACTATTAGGAGGTGTGACTGTTGGAGTAGGTATGGCCTTGTTGGAGGAAATGTATTAGTGTGGATGGGTTTTGAAATCGTCCTGCTGGTCACCTGCAGAAGAGTCAACCTCTTCCTTGTTACCTTCATATCTACATATAGAACTCTTTGCACCACCCGACTATGTCTGCCTACAGGCTGCCATACTTCCTGCCATGATGATAATAGACTCAGCCTCTGAAAGTATAAGCCATCTCCAAATAAATCTTGTCCTTTGTAAGATTCACCTTGGTGATGGTGTCTCTTCACAGCCATGGAAACCCAAAATATATTTATACCACACATGACAGCTGTTGTTAGTCTAGGTGTTCTACAGAACACCTAGTAGTTTGGTAGTTACTGGAAGAGAGTCATATCAATTAAAATAATACTATCATTTTATTATTCTTGCTGTGACACAGTGTTCCAAAGCTCATAAAGGAATGGGAAGAGAGTTTATCACACATTTCATTGATCAGGAATCTTTGCTGAAGAGTTGACAGCTGAGTGTAAGAGCCTGAGGGAAAGGATGAAGCATTGGGAAATTGCTGCATTCCTCTGAAGTGACATCTGTGAGTGCTGATTTATGATCTAACTGAAGGCCATGTGTAGAAATAAGGACAACCATATATATGTGTCTAGGACAACCGTAATGGTGAAGAGACGGTCAACTCTCTGGATGAATCAAGGACCCTCACCTGGGACTTTAAGTATCATTTCCTCCTGCCGCCATCTCTATACACCTTTGACAGTGGTCTGGAGGACTACAGAGGTGGTGCGAGGCTACCTGAAGGAAGGATTCTAGAAAAGTAGCTCTCCTCAGTTGGTATCCACACTGCTGAAAAGTTAAGGGATGCAGCTGTCTTTGACTCCGCCATGCTCCTGTAAGTATTTCTTCACTTCTGCTTCTCCCAAAGGAATTCATCATTTTACACTAAGCT